>NW_008332654.1:3404799-3405747 GCF_000622305.1 Nannospalax galili | reverse complement strand
TGGCCTCCAAAATCTGCTTCTACAAACATATCGAAATGATGTAATGCTGAACGTTTTCAACAACCTTATGCATAAGATTTCTTTGTTTCAGCCCATCTGCTACTGATTAAACATTTTATATTTCCATTGTGATTAATTATGTTATTTATATACTTGAAAATGATTTGTTTGGAAAGGTATGGGCTATTGTAAGTCTTTCATTGCTGAGAATGACAGCTCTTCAAAAAGTAGAGCAGCACTGTGCACTCAGGAAATTCACCATCTGCTTTCTTATGCTCTTATAACAAATTACAAACCTATAGCAAAACAGAACTGAGAGAAAACAGAGTATAAATAATGCTAATGGCATTTGTCTGAGATGTTCCAATGTATCCATTTCTAACTAAACCAAGAAACTCTCTTGGTCACCAAAGAACATTGTATTACTTTATTGTTATCTACTTTCAGATTTACAGTTAAATTGTCAAATGGCCAGATATTTTTCAACCTGGTACAGAAGGCACCCTTAATTTAATCTAAGTTGAGTTTACTGGGTGTTAGCACAGACCAAGACAGTATGCACCAGGCCTAGGCATGCCTTAATCCCATAAAGGGAGCTTGATTTGCATAATAATCAATATAACTGAGAGCAATGCTCTGAAAATTGTGCCATGGAGCTGGTGAGACGGTTCAGTGGGCAAAGGCATGTGCTGCTAAGCCTGAACATCGAAACTCAACCCCCAGAACCCACATGGTGGAAAGAGAGAATCAACTCCTGCAATAATAAAATAGAGTAAATGGAGAGAGAGAGAGAGAGAGAGAGAGAGAGAGAGAGAGATAACAAACCATTTCTAGAATGTTTGTTGGTGCAAACAGACTGTGCCAGCAATTTCCACCATTTGAAACTTAGCTTAACTATTTATTGTTGTTTTTTTTTACACAACCAAAATAGTATCTGAAACCACACAA
>NW_008332654.1:3294537-3404763 GCF_000622305.1 Nannospalax galili | reverse complement strand
TATGAAAAATAAGAGAAACAGTGAGAGTGTGTGGGAGAGAGGAGAGAGAGAGAGAGAGAGAGAGAGAGAGAGAGAGAGAGAGAGATAACAAACCATTTCTAGAATGTTTGTTGGTGCAAACAGACTGTGCCAGCAATTTCCACCATTTGAAACTTAGCTTAACTATTTATTGTTGTTTTTTTTTACACAACCAAAATAGTATCTGAAACCACACAATAAACCCTTTTACTCTGCTTGACCAATCTGCTTTCAGCAAAATTTTGTAAATGAAAACAAAATTGTTCTCACAGTAAAATAAACATGCCAAATACTAGACTGTGATGTTTTCTTTTAATGTTTATTATCTATTCCCAGCAAGAAAGAGTCTAACAGGCAGTCCTCCAGAAGCCTATTCACAAAAGGTAGCCGTCTTGGCTTGCTTCTGTCTGTCCCTCTTTTTGAGTCGATGCCCCACTCATTAACACACCAGAGGGCTTAGGGCTGTGTGTCCTGCACACCAGTTGTCTGCTTCATGTGTCTTTGACCATCTTCATTCTTTTGTTTTCTCCAACAGCACTGAAAACCACGAGATGACTTCTGGCATCTTTATTAAGTAGTGAGCCGCATGGACATGATTAACTTTTGAACTGCAAAACTGAAAACACTCTCTTGCACACTGTGGAAACGAAACATGTCATGTAGCAAACATATTCCCTTGGCAGAGTATGCAGCAAGGAAGAAAAATCATTGGTTGAGATTTCAGTTTTCTTGTTATCATTGTAGATCAAAAGGATGTGATCATCCCTTCTGATAGCTGTCCCCCACCTCCCTTGGTAAACAGCCTCTGAATGAGTTCCTTAAATATTTAAACAGCCCTGGTATCTATTAATGTTATCAGACACATGAAATATGTCTGATGGATTTATTCTGCCGTTAAGGAGCCATATCCCAGTGTCCCTCCTGGGACAGAGCTCCAGCTGTTTAAACTATAATTCCATCACTAGGAGGCACAGTGCAAGCTCTGACCTCTTAGAAATGGACTCACTGCTACTCAGCCTATAAATTGCAAATGAAACCTTTCTGTAATAATGTTAAAATATGCATGCATAGGAATTAAAGCACTTGGGGTCACCAGCAAAGCCTTATGTGTTTTCTGTAACCTCTAAACAGCTGGTAGAAGAATCCAATAAATCAATGCTTGGAAGATTCGTGATCAGGGGGTATATGAATCTTTTTGGGGTTCAATAGTTCTTTCACCATAGCTGGTAGACTCTGAATCAATCCTTTGAAGCTTTTATGTATTTTTAATCCTATTATTGTTTGATTATGTTTCTCAAGATGAAAAATCATGTTAATACTTATCCTTCATAAGATCACCTAATATGAGATTACACACGAAGGCCTTCCATCTAGAAGGTGATTTGTGGTCCCTTTTTTACCCACTTGAAGCGTAAAAGAAAACAACTTTGACAAGTAAGATAAAACTTGTCTTCCTTAACCTTCCACATGGAAGAAAGACGTGTTTTAGTTCACTGGTGATAGGTCATCCATGGCAATATTGGTATGTTTACTTTATAGTAACTTGATGTGAAATTTATTGAATGACTTATAAGAAATATTGGTAAAGACAGATGTTACCATTTCCTAGGAATTTTAGTTTCAAGACTCTGAATTGGAATTAGTCTGAATTGGACTAATTTTCTTAAGAAATTTGTTGTTCTTTTTTGAAAGCCTCACAGAGGTAGAAACTCACTGCCTAAGCCAAAATTACATTTTGGTAGTGTTCTGGGTGAAGCATGTACAACCATGGTTGCTAGTTAATACAGACTAAGTGGCAAAAGACAAAAATCTAGGAAATATAGTAACTACATTAAATGACAGAATAAAGAACCCAGAAGATCTGACAGAAGAATGATGGACTAAACAAAATGGGATAACAATGGTGATTGCTGCACAATCCTGAATTTGATTGCTTGAGGGAAATTTTGTAGAAAAAATAAGAAAAATAGGGTTGGGAAAAGGCAAAGAAGATAAGAAGCAGAAGACATTTCTCATGTCACACTGAGGGTCAGTGGATTCACATTAGCCTTTGTGTAGCCCCCGTAAAGAGCTAGGTTCGGACAGCGGGTTTGCCCTTTGTGTCTCTGCTTTATGCTGGAATGAAAACAGAAGGGATAGGTAATGGAGGCGATGAACAGGAGTCCTTTGGCTTCGTGTAAAAATATTTTCTGTTGCTATATCAGTCTGTCCTAGACAGACATGGATCACATAAATCACTTTTCACCTCTATGAAGTACTTCTGCATTACAAGGCCACAATCAGACCAAAGAGTTGAGAGTCAATAGGCTATCAAATAAACAACTCCAATAATACAAAAGAAAGTGAATAGGACAGAACTCTTCCATGAGTAAAATAAACAGATTTTAACTTGTTTCAAGCTTACTGTGAGTCAGCTATACAGACTGTCAAATAATAATCATATTTTTCTTTGGCCCACTCAGAAACTAGTCCAACCTGGATGATAATCTGGTCTATATAATGCATTAGTAACCCTAATCCTGGAATGTCATTGTCTGGGTAATCTGCTGCCATTTATAAGGATGGAACATGCCAAAGGAAGCAAGAGAGGAAAGAAAGCCCTAGTGATGTCAAATGTCAGATGTCAGCACACAAGTAGGATTCTGTAGGTGAATCCAACTGGATTGGGAGTAGGCACTGGACTTGAGAGGGAATTAGATTTGAGCTGTGTGGTGTAGTTAAATATAATTAAGCTAGTTGTGTAGGGGGGATTTTGAAGGAATCAATTATACCTGAACATAAAGAAAAGCTTATTAACACATATAGGCATTTGAACACTAATAGGCTGCCTCTGGACATGCTAAATTCTCTAACACAGGAAGTATAGGTTGTAAAATGATTTGGTAAAATATTCATAAATGGAAAAAATGGCCAAATAAGATGATCTGCACACCCTCAAAGGATATTCCAGACTGCATAAATGGTACTTGTCTAGAAGAGAAATGGATTCAAAGAAGCTTCTGAGACAACCTTCTGAAATAGAAACACCTACTTTTTCCATTGTTAAAAAAATTATGGTGAAGAATGTTCTCACAAATTCAGGAAATCCAATTCAGTGTCCACATTTACAGATCAACACTTCAAGCAATTAAAACAGTATTTCGATTTCACTAGAGCTTTGGAAGAAAGAAGTATTTAGTGTTATTAACCCAGCACTTATCCTTCCATTGCATAAAATACCTGTTTTCCTGAAGAATCCTCCTACAGAGAATTCCCAGGCTGGTACAGGGCAGCTGCTTTTCAATTGGCATCCAAACCACAGGACATAACCAATAATAACTTGCAGTTAAAGTTGCTGCAGGAGAAAGATGGTAGTCATTTAAAATAATTTCTGCTGCTGGGATTTTTCCCTTTTCATTTTTAATTACTTAAGGGTCAGTTCACCTAGAATTCTGGGCTTAACTCCTTTAAATAACTTTTTTTTTTTCAGAAGGATCAAGGTGTAGCACAAAGTGATTTGAGTATTCCTTCATGGGACATAAGCTTTAGGGAACTAAAGATAGGTTAATTCCATGCCTGATTCATTCCATGGGCCATTTAACGAGAGTCTCTGGAATTGTTCAGCCAATAATGAACTCGCTGGATCTGAAGGTAATCACTGCTGCAATTATTAAAATTTACACCAGAATTCTATTACCCTTTCTACGGATAAGTGTCTTGTATTAAGTGGTCTAGAAGAGATGCATGAACTAGTTCAACAGCACCAGAAATCTCTCTTATTTGCTTTTTCTTACTTGTTCATCTCTAACCCTAAGACTAAGACTCTGTTAGTTGTAGGAAAATCTCTCTGATTTTTGTATAGTGATTTAGGGCATTAGATCTTCTTTCTTGTGTATTAGATTATATATTCCAACAATGTAGGTTCTCTTCATTATTCACAGTAACAAAAATGAACTCATTTCATAGCTGCCTCTCAAACACTGTTCCCCACACTCTTTGTGCATCATCCCCTTCGATACAGTAATCACCACAAGCTAATTGTTCTCATTGTATAAACAGAAAAACAAGCAGCACTTGAAACGTTAGGGATGTCACTATTTTACATCACTCAACTAGTCAATGATGGGAGGAGAATTTGAACTCAGGGCACTTGGTTCATGCCTTTACCTACTACTCTATGTGCCACGACCACCTGAGGTCTCCACTGTGTCTTTACGGTGTCTTTTGGTGCATAGATTCTGCCATAGTTAAAGGGAGGTTTTGAAAAGAAGCATGACAGTATTTGTATATAGTAAAGGCAATCTCATAGTCTTCTAACAAAGATATCTCAAGAATTCTTTGGCTATTAAAAGCTAGGGATAGCTGTTATTATGACAGAAATAAGCAGTGAAAACATTCAGTGGGGCAATGAGTTCAGTAGTGTAAGACAAAAAAAAAAAAAAAATCAATCTTTGTCCTAATTCAACATAGAGTATCCAAATACCAGCCACGAGCAAGAACCAAATGTAATTTAAATAATATTGTGCAGGTATTTTATTACTAATTCAGAAATCAATTAATTCTCAAGCGGCATTAAAATGTGATTGTAAACTGTGAGCTTCATGCTTCACGGTATATAGCATTTCCTAGCATACAAAAATATGGTTATCTCTTGAGTACTTATGCAAACAATCCAAGCATAGGACCCTTTTATTGTAGGTGGGCTGATGACTAGCCAGTTCACAGAACAGTAAAAAGCATGAAAATCATCTGTAAAATTTAATTCTTCCTTTCATGCTACCGTTAGAAAAAAAAAGTGAAATATGTTCAAAAGATTCTAAGGACATTTTAAAACAATTCCTAGTCATCATAGAAATACTTTATATACAACTTTCAACCCCTTTGTTCCTATTTGTGGGCAAATGAAAGAGGAAATCAATTTCCCTTAGTATTTGTTCATTTAAAAAAGGAAACATTATCCCCTCAGTCATTCGGCTAGTCTCCCCAAACTGAAAGACGCCAAGCACATTTTCATTCCACCGATTGCTTCAAATTATTTTTTTAAACATTTTGGGTTTAAGGAAACTCGAAACACATTTTCAAAGTTCTCTTTTCCTTTCAAATTCATGTGTTTGGTAAAAGAAACTCGATCCATATGTTTCTGATTCATTTTGAGTTCACTCATCAAATTGTTTTTTTTAAGATCTATTTGATGTCCAAAAGCTTTTTGACGGTTGTGATTTTTTTCCCTCTGAAATAGTATTTTGTCTTTTCATATGTAAACAAACATAGATCTTAAAGATTCACGCTCCATATACCAAGGACTTGAGTGGGTGCTAGCTCGTTCCAAATCATTTCCGTCACCCAGGGGGAATTCTGACATGTATAATAGCTCAAAGAACTCGTGGTGGTTATTATTTATACTACTTTCTTTTCCAACACAATGTCAGCCATACTAGGGGTATATTTTATGAAATCTAAAAATACATTAAATTTTATCTGATTTCGTTTCTTCACCACATAAAATCAATAGAGTGGGGAAGGCACAGGCCGTACTGAAGATAAAACGGGTGAGAAAAGACGTCATTCCTCTACTAATAACAGTGCTATTACTCATGCAACAGCTCCATAATTAGGAATGAAATATAACTTGTTTAGGAGAGGTTTACACAGATCTTTGTAAGTTTTATTATATAATCTAGGGGACAAAGAAAACCGGAAGCTTTAGAGATTGTGATGTGTATAGGAGAAATATGCAGCCTTGCTTTGCTTTGATTTTCTTAAGATTGAACTGGAAGTAAATGAATGATAAGTGTTGGTCTGCCCACATGATTAAAATCCTCTAACCCAAGGCAGTGTGCCCCTCACCAAACACCACTGGTTTTTCATGCTCCCACTAAAATAAAGGCTACTGGATGAGGTCCCAATGAGTTATTTCCCAAGGACAGAGAAAGAGTAAGAAAAAGGATTTCACACATCTTGTGAGACCTTAGATTTCCCTAAAGCCTAAAGCAATGTGCACGTAAGAGGGTGCATCCATCATGTTATGGTCAGGAAGACCATGCTCTTTTCTTGCCATGAAACATCAGTGAACAGATTTCAATGCACAATGCCTGCCCAGTATGAAACTCTGCAAATGCCCAAATCAAGCCCAGCAAATCGCTCTTAGGTTAATAGATGGGTGCTTGCATTGCAGATGTTTGTATTGAAAGCAGTGCATCCTTACACTGGAGCCCTACAGGCTTCTCAAAACATGTGAACCAGCCTCAAATATGAGAAGTCAGGACATCTGAGTGCTTTGTGTAACACAGAATATTAAGACACAGGAAATGCTTCTCCCTGGTTTCCAGAGGAGTCCGCAACTGCTGTGCTAGAGAAGCAGCCCTCCCCAGCCCAGAAGGAAATGATGCCCATTCCTCAAACAGGAAAACTCTGGGAAAGAGAAGGATTGTCAAATTTCCTCCTGTATAGATGAATCAGCCCCCTAAAAGTGAGGTGTTTCACACTCTTTCTTTCAACGGATGCAACTCAGCCTCTCCTGGTTATTCATTTCTTTACTGAGTCCTTTCATATTTTCATAAGTGAAAAGAAATTAAAACCTAGACATTTTATTCTAAGAGTAAAATTCTATATCAATGTTTGCCCATCTGTATTAATTCACATGTAAAAGTCTTCTTGTAAAAGTAATGCAAGGAAAACTTGCACAATCATGATCACACTTACACACACATATATATATTGAAGTACTTGGAGAGATGGTTCACAAGTTGAGACTAAGCATTTCCTCTTTTTTGTTTTTTTTTTTTCTTTTTTTAGTCTTTTTGAGACAGGGTCTCCCTGTAGCCCCAGCTGGCCTGGAACTCACTATGTAGACCAGGCTGGCCTCAAACTCACAAAGATCTGCCTGCCTCTGCCTCCCAAGTGCTGGGATTATAAAGGCATATACCACCATGCCCAGCCAGCATTTCCTCTTTTAAGAATGAGTCAAAGTCTAAGTGGCCTGTCTTTCCTTATTTTGTGTGTTGGAATTGAAAAAAAAAAAAAGATGGGTGAAAAGGAATTGCATAATTCTGAGATATTTCTGCTCCCAAAATTAAAGCCAAAATGACATGCATGCCTCAGTTTAATTAATACCACCATGGTGGCAAGCCCTTCCCATACATAGCAGGTGCAAGGCTGGTTCCTAACTCCATGTGCTTGAGTACGATCTAGGGAGCCTTTAAAAGTCTCAGAGCCTCAGCCCTATCCTCTATGACAAACTGTAGGATTGGTGCTCATGTATTGGTGTTTTTAAGGGTTCTTATTATGTCTAGCCAGGATTAAGAGTTTTCTCTCAGAGAATTTTCTCCCACCTTGAGCTATTGGTCAAGAGGGCTAAAAGTCAGAATGTAGTGAAGGAAGAAGAGATGAGGATCCTTGAATCATAACAGTGGTGATGTCCATAAATACACACATAAACACACACACACACACACACACACACACGTGCACATACTGTGAGATGAAAAAGCAAATAAATATAACTTTAAAATCAAGTTTCCTATTTATACTCTCTGAAAGGAGAACAATTTGTAACCTGTAGGATATTTCATTAATATTGTGAGTAATAATATGAATCATAACAGAGGTGATGTCCATAAAAACACACATAAACACACACACACACACACACACACACACACGTGCACATACTGTGAGATGAAAAAGCAAATAAATATAACTTTAAAATCAAGTTTCCTATTTATACTCTCTGAAAGGAGAACAATTTGTAACCTGTAGGATATTTCATTAATATTGTGAGTAATAATATGTCATGAAATGATGCTGTGGTAACTTTCACCATAAACTGCATCTACTACCTTTCTGTTTTGTGACACTGGCTCTTTTAATTTGCACCTGAAATAATGGTTCACATAGGTCTTGGTGCCCTAGTATAAATGACGTTAGTATTACTTAATTTCTTACACTCATATAATTTTTAAAAAAATCTCCCCTAACAATTTAGTAAAAACGCTGAGCAATTAAAAACCACTTTGGCTGTCAGTAAAGGTCATAATTGTGTTGAAAAAAGTAAGCAATCTTTTCTGAAAGAGCAGGGTCTAAGATATTTAATCAATAAAAATCACAAAAATATGATAAAAATTAAAATCCAATCATAAATCTATAGGAATAATGGTTAAACTAAATTACAGTTAAATTTTTTTTAATTTTTATTTATTTATTTGATTTTATGTGTAGGAGTATATTGCCTGCATGTATGTAAGTATAAGCAGTGCCCATGGAAGTCAGAAGAGGGTATCGGATCCCCTGGAACTGGAGTTATGGAGAGTTGATAGCTGTCATATGGGTGCTGGGGATCAAACCTGGTCCTCTGGAAGAGCACCCGGTGCACTTAACCACTGAGCTATCTCTCCTTCCCCAAATAAGCTTCTTATATGAAGTCATGAATAAATTGACTTTATGTCAGACACTAGCTTCCATCTTGAATCAGTTCTCATGGTCTCCAGAGCTGCCAGGATATTTTCCTACTCATTTTAGATTACCAGTGACTGCTTTGAGGACACAGGTAGCACGTTGTTGTTCAAATCTTGGGGTACAGCTCTAATAATTTGTAGTACTGACCCTACCCTCATTCCTGAAATTTCTGTCTACCATGAAAACTGCAATTCTTTTACTGGCTGATTTTACTCCTTTGTGAAGCTTTTCCTCCCCAGAATATGCCTTAAGGGAAGCCATTGTGAAGTGTTCATCTTGAGCCCTCTTCTCCCCTCGTGACTCTTACTTTACCTGTTCTCTTAGCCTCTCATTTCAACCCTTTTTACTGAGTCATCATCGTATCTTACTTAACCTTCAACTGCTACTCCTTTTTCCCTACTATCAGCGAGTAGCATCAATCCACTCCCCAGACATTGCCACCACGAGTCTTCAATCCAACCCTTTTAAAGTGCTTACATCTTTCTGCTTGCACATTTGATCACATCCACTGTCTGCTGCAAGCATATCAACTTTGCTAGCATGTTTGGAATCCACCCTTTTCTCTCTAACGTCCCTCTCACCATCTTAATTCTAACTTCTATCCTCTTTCTCTAGGAGCTCTTGTACTATCTTTAAATCAAGGGCTTTATGCTTCATTTTGCCAATTTTAATCCCATGCTCACAAAGGTATGATGTAATATTTAAAATTGCAACCTGAAATTGTTGCATCCTGCTCAAAATGCTCCTTGGTGTATATTCAAGGCTTTAAGGTAGAGTCCAGGATTCCTGATCTATCATACGGGCCCTTAATAATTTGTCATCTGAAAAATATCCAACCTGGACTCTCTTATGGTAGTTTATTACAACATCAGAAAAGTAACTAATACACATAAATGCATTTCAAAAATTATGCTTTGCTTTCAGACCATGTTGAAACTATTATCATCCTCAGAGAAACTGATGCTCAGGACTGGATGAATAAGCTAAGAACTTAGTTTGTTGGAAGCATGAGGCTTATACATTTCTTTGCAACTCATAAAGTAAGATGAAGCAGTGAAATATCTCATTTCTATTTCAAATGTTAAAGAATCGTAGACCTAATGAGTTCCAAAGATCACTTCGTGTAAGCCATTGCATTTAAGGTGGGTATCAGAGCACCCATGGTGTACATGTATGAGACATAGTATCCAGCAAAATGCTGCAAATAGCAACATCCCAACAACCATTTCTGAGTGACTCTATGATTTGTATTCAAAATTTGAGTCACCCACACAAGATAAATTCAGGTGAGTTTAATTTTTCTATCTGGAACCTGGTTGGGTGGCACATGCCTATCACAGAACTTGGGAAGCTGAGGAAGGAAGATTCCCTATTTGAAACAGTCTGGGCTATAAAGTGAGAATCTTAAAAATATTATATACTGAAATATATTTTTAAATAAAAACTTAAAGTGCCTATAACATAGAATGAACTTTAAATTTATGCTTAAGTTTCCATCATAGTCTGGTACAAATTTTATGAGTATAAGCCCCTAGCTTTAAGCAGTTATTTCAAACTTTAGTCAGAATCAAACTCACTGGGAATTCCTGGACCAGCCTTCTGATCGTCTCTTCCCAAGTCATGATTCAGACAAAGGGCAATGGGACTCTACATCTGCATTATTACCTCTATAGTTCTTGTGAGTCTAATGCACACTTTAAGAATCATCTCTGGAGCTTTGGGAATGGGAATGAATTCTAGATGTAATTGCTCACAAGTAAAGAAAAATCCTTCATATGGCTTCTCCTACATAAACATATCTATCTAGGATCCAATCACTGCTTTGATTGCCATTCACCCTAGTTCACATACAGCCTTTTTGGTAGACAAGGAGTCAGATCATGATATAACTTTGATTCCATCAGATTTTCTAGAGGACGTATCTGGACTAATTTCCCTTATCTAAGGAAACTAACTGTAATGTTAATTAAAATCTGTTTTAAAGAGCTAGTCTTGGCTTCTGACCAATATATGAGTTGATGATTTCTGAATATTTGTATACTTTAAAACATTACATAATTCTGGATATTACACATTTAATTCTAAATTAATTACTTTAGATGAATGGCTAAAGCCTGTCTTAAAGATACACTGCATTTTGCTCATAGAGCCACAGGAAGTATTTGCACCTGATGCCCTATATCTCCAAGACTGGAAAAGGGGGTGCCCCAAGTAGCTATAATACCATGGCCAGTCCTTGCAGAGTAATTGTATCTCAACATGGTTAGCCCCAGATTATTTCTGTCCTAAGTATTTGGAAGCCATCCTTACTCATTCTTGGTCCAAGGAGAATATGAAAATCTTTTTCTTTACCTGGAATGTATGAGGTGATCCTTTCTAGATACACTTAGACCTAGTTATTCCAAAGTCTCTCTACAGATTCAAGGCTAGCTATGGCTGAAGTGCAGACAGAGGTGAACGATACTTTAGCTCTGAACCTCAGAGTTCAGGAAGGCTGATTTGCAAAGTTCCTTCTTCTTGAGTCCTGAGTTGAGTCCACTCAATTTTATAAATCTTTTGATGTGGCCACTATTTAGAAAAACAGGCATAGGGCTTCACGAAGAAGGAAGAAAGAAAAGCTCAACTGACTGCTCCATTGTGCCATAGTGCTCTCAGAGCACTATTTTAGAGAACCTCATCTTTATATCAAATGTCTCTCATCATTACACCAAAGACTCTAATAGAATTTGTAAGAACCAGGTGATTGCAGCATAGCTCAAAATGATACTTAAAAGCATTTTTCCTGCTTATCTTTTGAACCATTTGACTCTGAACTTCTCAAATCTACACCATATTGGGTCCCTTGCTAGATTCCTTTGTTTAGTTCCTGGAATACATCAAGCATGTCCTACATAGCTCGTTTGTGTAAGTTGCTCTCAGTGTTGAGAAAAATATAACAGCTTCTTGTGGTCCCCTCAACCACTGTCAAGAGCCAGCATTCAAGTCTACTTTATGTATGCTCCAAAGGCAGGCTTGCCCTTGACAGGATAAAACAGCTTCCTCCATTATTCTGTATAGAAAGTTTCCTTTTGTTTGCTATTATCTTCATTTTATTCTTTTATTTTCCATGCATGACTATTGAAATACTAGCAGCTAATACATATTATGTTCATTCTATACAAAAGGCCATGTTCCCAGTTTCACATTTGAAGATGCAGACCCATTTAATGTTCCTATGACCAGTTAAGTAAACATACTCCTATTGCAACCATGTTAAAATAAAGAAAATGGTCAAACAGCGGATGAATTTCAGAGCCAATACTTAAACTCACAAAGTCTCCTTCCAGAGCCCATATGCTTTAAATAACACTGTGATGGCTCTTGAAATTTTATGTGTGTGTGTGTGTGTGTGTGTGTGTGTGTGTTTCATTTGCTTAGTGTCTGCCTCCTTCTTTCAAGTGGAAACACCATGAGGCAAGGGATCATAGTGATTCTGTTTATTACTTGATCCCAAATGCCCAGTCTTTGGTAAACAGAAGACACTTACAGATATACAGACAGCAGGAGGAAAGAGAAAAGATGAATGCTGAATCAGTATTGAATGATCTGATACATGACCAAAGAGAGTTCAAATTTCAGCAGTGTTCACACTGCCTGTGTGCCAGATCTGAAAGATAGCATCCATGGAGGGAAACACCAAAGCCCCATTCTCCAAGTGTAGGCTGGAGATTGTGGCACAAAATTAGACAAGCTGTCTATGTGCAACAATATACTTCCAGATAACCACTCTGATATTGTTCTATAAGTAGTGGATCTAGATCACCAAATGGTTCTAGGATTCAGGTACATGTTCTTGTTGTCACAGGCAACATAAACCACAGTGCCAAATTACTGTGGTCTAAAGGCTGATGATGGTTCAGACTTCATGGAGACTGTTCAAAGTTTGCTTCTGCAAATGAAATTAGCCACTTAACCCGAAAAAACCAGTACCAGGTATGTGTTATAAATAGGTGGCGTGTGGGTGGGCAATATTAGGAGTGGGATACTCAGTCTTTCTCTGATCAGGCGAATCAATGTCAAGCAAGTTGGTTTGGTTTCAGAGTGACAGAATGACAAACCAAATGGAAAGCTAGCTCCCACGAAGTTAGGGCATACAGTGGCATACACAATTTCTTCTCTTTTAATTGAATACAGTTTGGGGGAGCTGGATTTTGGAAGAAAAGGGTGATAGGTGAGTGAAAAGGGGCCTAGGGGTACAGGGGAAGCAGAGCTTTGAATGACTAGTCACCCACAATGCATTCTGTAAATGCTGCTTGAGAAACGATGCTTTCAGAGAAGACAGATCTTGCTCCTGTGCACAGAACAGACATTTGTGGGCACATGCTTCCAGAAACATGAATTATACTCCTCTGAGTCTGATTTGTAACTACACCTGTACACTCTTAGAAATGCTAATAGACAAATATAAATTTAGGTACAAAAGAAAAATCTAATAAGAAGAGCATTTGAATGTGTAAGAAATGTCTAATTTTTTGCAGTCATTAGGACTGGAAGAGCATGCCTCCAGTAATTAGGTAAGATGGATTTCGAGGCCGAACACCACCCACAATTTGTGTAGTCTGGGGGTCAGGCGGGCAGCTGCAGAAACCGCTTGGCTAATTATGAGAATTCACTGTTCGTTAATAGAATCTCTCTCCACAAACAGCAGCTGTGTGTTTGCTCACGCAAATTATTAATTCTGGCCTCGCCTCAGCTGCAAGGTTCTGCTGCAAGAAAAGGAATCCTCAGACAGAAGTGTCAGTTATCACCCAAGTGATACCGAGAAAAGAGAAAAACATGAAATGAAAGGAAATATCCTCTAATCACAGGTGTATAAAGATTTTGCATCTACCTCCCTTTTCTGCCTTTCACTCCCAAACAATTGAATGCCAATTTTGGAACTCATTAATCTGTAGGCAACCTAGCGAGATCTAATTTATACCTGTCAGGAGCAATGGGCAGCAGCTAATAGGAAAGTAATTGCAATATAAGTATGCTTCCCCACTTGATAGTATGCAAGATTTTAATGACAGCCCTTCTCTACCAGAGTATCAGACTGGCCAACAGATATGTTCTCTCCTTTACAGAGAATCACACTGGGAACAAAAGAGATGTCTCTTTGGGTTTTATTATATACTGCAAATACAGTGATTATGGCACAGTAGATGGAGCATAGATTTGGCATTATTTATTCTTTGGAAGAATAAAAGCAACATCTCAGCAACACGTAAATTCTGGGCTAGGAGTTGCATGTTTTTATTGTGTTAAAAATATTTCACTGAGGGCCGGGCGTGGTAGCGCACGCCTTTGATCCCAGCACTCAGGAGGCAGAGGCAGGCGGATCTCCATAAGTTCAAGGCCAGCCTGGTCTACATAGTGAGTTCCAGGACAGCTGGGGCTACAGGGAGACCCTGCCTCAAAAAAAGACCCCACCCCAAAAATCTCACTGAATAACATTACATAAAATATTATCTCCTGTTTCAAAGTCGACTGAATATCTATATTCAATAATAGTATAATTTGAAATATCAGAGTACTTGGGTGATTTGGCATTCCCCATATGCACTAGAGAGTTTAGGAACAAAGATTAGATTTTAATACACAAAAAGGAAAAAAAAGCATCTATTTCACTTATTTATATTTCTTTTTTCCTGGGATTGTTTGATACTGTATTTTTCAATGAATGGATTATAGGTATCGAAGGTTCCCCAACATTACAGAAAATGTTTGGTAAACTTCTCTTCTCATGAAACTTTTGGTCTCTTCATTTATTGTCCTAATGGCTGATCTTCAGTGGTCACCTATTCCTAATGGTGACCTCCTGATTCTGACAGGACCAAGAAAAAAATATTGCATTCCTCCTGGAACATGTATGTGATTCACTGGTTCAGGCAGGACCTAAAAAGAACACTGCTTCTGTTATGTGAAGCCTGAGTCCCAATCCCTGGTTTTCTGTGCATTTCCTGGATAGCTTTGAACAAATGCATTAACCATAAATGCATAAACCTTCACGTGGCTGTGACATAATGAAATAAAAGCATGTGTGGTCAAGCACTTTAGAAGAACACATACCAGCCTCAGTTATTACTATTTGGTGGCAACTGAAAATGCTTCTAGAGAGCCTACATTAAAGTGCTTCTAGAGAGCCTACATTAAAATGCTTCTAGAGAACCTACATTAAAAATCTTCTAGAGAGCCTACATTAAAGTGCTTCTAGAGAGCCTATATTAAAGTGCTTCTAGAGGGCCTACATTAAAGTGCTTCTAAAGAGCCTACATTAAAGTGCTTCTAGAGAGCCTACATTAAAATGCTTCTAGAGAACCTACATTAAAATGCTTCTAGAGAGCCTATATTAAAGTGCTTCTAGAGAGCCTACATTAAAGTGCAAATGTCTTGAGGAAAGAAGACAGTGGCATCCATTGTCTATGACACTTGGGACGCTGGCACCCTTGTTTCTAAACCCAATTCTATTAATCTTTTGGGGTATTTGGTTTGAGTTTAAAAGCTGCCCTAAGCATTGCACAAAATACAGTATAAATAAGGCAGAATCCCTGCTTCAAGTGGCTTATCATGAAACAGAGACAGTCAATGCTGACATTATTTATTGACATCAGCGTACCCACATTGTAACAGGCACCATTGCAGACATTGGTTAAGAAGACAGTATTGTAGAGGAGGGCCATGGATGGAAGCAGTCAAGAAACAGAAATGCTCTTCCCCACCCTGCGCAGATTAGCTTTGACCCCAAAAAGTCACTTCAGTCCCCTGAGTCATAGTTTCTCCTTTTTTAAAATAAAACTGGAACAGATCTTCTCAAAGGAATTTTCCGAGTCTTAAAGTTCTATCATTTTTTCTTAAGTTTCAAAAATGTGGAATTCATAATTACTATTAAGCTGGATCCCAGAATTCAGCAAATAAAGGGAGGTAAGAATTATATAAAATGTTTTAAAAGGAAAAAGTCATTAAAATAAAGAACAATGAATTTTTAATAAAGGGTTCTAAAAACATTACCCATTTGTTGTGCCTTCATAGTAGAAGTTAGAAATTACCCAGAAAAGTTAGTTCATGTTTTAGTCCATGTTAGTCCAATAATTCAAACTAACTCAGCCAAACAGAGTTGGAGAAATCATTTATATATTCTGAGCTTTTAAATTCTAAGTTACAAAATGCACATGAAGCTCAATCCCTGCCCTATCTATGATAACATTTTTCTGGAAATCAGATGTGTGGATTATTTTTATTATTATAACTATGAATTGTTTAATTCACTTTATCTCAAGAAGAAAATGTACAGTGTCAGTAAGAACAACCAAGCCTCTATTTCCGGGGCTCAGTAGGCTAGATGAATAGCGCTTAGGGTTAGAGAAAGGAGGGCTGGGCACACCATGGATTCATTCAGTCATTAAAGATACAATGCATTAACACCCTCCCCATCCCACACTACTGTGTCTTTTTTTTTTTTTTTTTTGCCTGTACATGAGGAGAATTTCCTGGGAAGCCATTGCCAAAGAAGATGTGACATTGCAAGCTTTAGTGCTATGAGAGGGCTCATGTGCTACTCACCAGCTTAAGAAGTCAGACAACCTGTTTTACTTTCTGGTCTCCACTCGAGAATTTTTAAATGGCTATTCATACTTACAGAGGAAAGTATCCTATATTCCTCCAGTGTGAATGTGAATCTGTGGCAGAATACCTGATTATTTTTGCTTTGTTTGAGTTTGGTTTTTGTATTACTCCCTTTTCTAATGCTATAATAAACCACCATGACCAAGGCAACTTAAAGAAGGGAGAGGTTATTCCTGCTTATGGTTTCAGAAAGATTTGAGTCCCTAGTGGTGGGGAGGCATGGAAGCAGAGGAGACCAGAACACAAAGCTGAGCACTCACATCTCCAACCACTCACAGGAAACAGGAAGAAAGCAAAACAGAAAGGGAGGTAAGGGAGGCCAGCCCCCAGGAAATGCTTCCTCCAACAAGGCCACACCTCCTGAAGGTTCCAGGATCCTCCCCAAACAGCACCATCAGCTGACCAAGTGTCAAGTACTTGGCCACGGGTGACATTTCTCATTCAAAACAAATCACTATAGTTTTTATTTATTTATTTTTATTTAGTTAGTTAGTTTAGTTAGTTAATTGGTTAGTTAGTTAGTCAGTTAGTTTCAGACAGACTCTCCCTATGTACCCCAGGCTGGCCTCAAATTTGCAGCCTTCTTATATCGTCCTCCTAAACACTGGGGTTAGGGTATGTGAACCCATGTTTGGTGATATTTTTGTATAACCAGACTTAAATGGGGAAATATTAGAGCTGGTCTGGTGATGGGAAGTGACAACTCTGGACAGGTCTGTAGTCTTCAAACCTGCCTCCAACCCCATTCCTAACTCCAACCCTTACCACCTCACATTTGTGTCTGCTTTACGACAATCCAAACTAAAACAATACTTTGGCCCCAGACTTGACCTCTTTGTTCTTATTGTGTAAATATTCTAAGTCAGAAAGTATTTTAGGTATCTTTATCTTCCTAAGCCAGATTTAGTAGCTTAAAACAACAGAACTGTAGGATGTTTTTGCCTAACTAAGAGGGTCTGATCTTCACACTCAATTAGTTTTAACTTATGGAAATGCAATGACTGTTACAAGACTCTAGAATTAAGGATCATAGAAAAGTGAATCAATAAATAGTAAACATTCCCAGTCAGCAATATATCTTAGAAGCTTATAAGTCTATTATTTGTATAGAATGCAGTAGAGAAATTTCACCTTCTATGTGTCACTAGCTGAGGCAGCTTGGCTGGCTTGGAGAATTATCTCCAGCATGACTCATATATATGTTTTGCAGGTCAATGCTGGCTACGTCCAGCTTCCTTACAGACTAGTTCCTAAGCACCTCCTTAGCACAGTAGGCAGTGCATCAGTTTCATATACTAGTTCCTTAGGCTACAACAGCTAGTATCTCCAGAGATAGGAAGAAAAGATGCCAATTTCTTAATGCATAAAAAGCAATGTCATTTCTACTGCATATTACAGGTCAAGTAACCATGAAGCCCAGACTCAAGAGGAGGAGACATAGATTATACCTTTCAATAGGAAGAAGCTCAAAGAATTGGGGGCCAGGTTTTTTAACCTCCACAGTAAATATTCAGCATAATAAGATTCCATTGCAAATATGCAGAGCAAGAAGTATTTAATACAGGAAGATATTTATGAGACTACACGACAGAAGCAAGTTTTCTGTTGGTCCTCCTCAAATGACTTCTTGAACAATGCCAATGATCCCTGGAACAGCTTCTGTCTTTGAAATTTTTGTAGAACTCTGAGGAACAAATCCCAATATAGGGGAAAAGGGTAGATTGCCAGTTACACCCAGAAACACTGGAGAACAGATATCTACCTTTTGAATCGGGAAATTACATCAAGAGGATAGCACTGCTTCTCTCAACCAGGAAGCTGGAGAATAGATGCGGGGGTTTGTATGAGAAATGGTTCTTACAGGCTCAAGTATTTGGATACTTGGCTCTCAGTTGATGGCACTGTTTGAGGAAGTGGTACAACCTCGCTGGAGGAAGTATGCTCCTGGGGCCAGGCTTTAAGTGTTTAGTCCACCCCTCCTCTCCCACCTTTGTTTCATGTTTGTGGCTGAAGATGTAATGTTTTTAACTTCCTGCCCCTCCCACCACGCCTCTCTGCCCCATGATGGACTTTTATCCCTCTGGAACCACTAGCTCAAATGAAGTCTTCCTTCTATAAGTTGCTTTGAACATGGTATTTTATTACAGTGACAGAAAAGTAACCAATACACGAAAGCGGAGGAGGAGATCTTCCTGCCAGTCATATTGCTATTTTGATACTTAACAATGGTTATTCAACTTCAGCACATATCAGAATCAAAATATGCACTTGTTAAAGTACAGATTTTTGGACCTGCTCAGTTGCTCAACAGTTTGATTCAGTAGGTTTGGCATGGGGTCAAGAATTTGCACTTGGGGCTGGAGAGATGGCTCAGTAGTTAAGAGCACTGGTTGCTCTTGCAAGGGACACAGTTTCAGTCCACAGCACACACATGGCAGCTAACAACCATCTGTAACTCCTGTTCCAGGGGAATCTGACACCTTCTTCTGACCTCTGTGTGCATTGCACAACATGGGTACACTTACATACATCCAGGCAATACACTCTTTCACATAAAATACAAATAACAAAATATTTTAAAAATATTTTTACTTTTTCACTTGTAAAAAGTTCTCAGATTCAATTGCTCTAGTTCAGGCACCATTGAATGCCCACAGTCCTAGAGATATAGGCATATGGCATCCCAAAACCCTCCCTTCTCCAGTCTACCTTCCTAACCCTTCTTGAGTATAATGCATGGTATTGATTTGCTACTAGAACCATGGTTGTAAGGCAGTATAAGAAATATATTTTTAAAATTTCTTACCTAACTAGAAGTTATAATAGAAGATGGAGATAATCAAGAGATTTAACACTCAGGCTGCTGTTATATTTCCAGAAATTCAAAATAGATTCATATTCACTACTTTCAACTCAACTGCACATTTGCAGTTATGATAAAAGTACTAAAATCATTATTGTGACTGTGGAATAGTTCTAATTTCTTTGAGTGTACACATGAAAATTCATTTTAAAATAAAGTTCTCCATATCGAAAAGCTGATAAGCATCCCAACAAACACAGTTTGTATCTTAGTGATTTTCATTGCACTGAAGGAAATATTTTCATATTACTGTGCATTAAACATTTCTCAGGTATAAATTAAACAGTACAAAAATATTTATATGTTGATTTTCTTTTCAAAAGGCTTTGACACGAAGTTGTTGTTGTTGTTATTATTATTCCTTTTCTCTTTCATAAAGCAGCTTTACTGACCATGAATGTAACCTTTTTATACTCATTCCATATTTCAAACAAAAAAACTTGGAGACAGAGGAAATTTGTATTCAGTGTTCATCTGAAGAAGGTGCAGATGAATTTTATGCTGTTTGCCAAGTTAGTCTTCATTTGATTAAATAACTTGTTTGCATTGAAGAAAAGAAGTCCGAGACGCCCTTAGGAGGAGGTCAGCCCCCAAGTGGAGCAGGGACAGCTGCTGTGCAGAGCCTGCCCTCAGTGATGGCAAGCTGTGTGATGATTATCTCACAGGTGCAACAATCTCATTATTCAGGTATGTCCAGGAAGGGCTAAGACAATTCCCAGGGGAGGTAAAAACAGAACTTAAACAATCGCAATTCAGCCAGATACACCCAAATTGCATGGCTGACTCAGGGGTGCAGGCCTGATAAGTATATTGCCTTTCCTCTTCACAAACAAGCATCTTCCCGTTCTCATTATTTCAATAGGCAAAGCTGAGTTTCTCACTTAAGAGTATTGGACTTCTATTTAATTATGAAGATATGCATCCATAGCACAAAATTTCAGCTAACTAATCCATAATTCAATCCCGATGTCAGCATCCATATCTCTTGTGCCACTAGGCAATAATCAATATTTTTAAGTGGCCACATAAATTAGGGCACCAGTAAAATTCTTTCTAGGAAAAAAAATCTCATAGCTGTCTCTTGAATAGTGATTTCTAAAATCATTGTCAGCAAAAGTAGCCCATGTATGACCCTGACTTTACTGAGAGAAATGCCCCAAACAGATCTGTTGGTCAGTGTACCATTCCTCTTAGCAGTTTCAATGATATAAAATAACTGATGAGTTAAAAACCAAAGGAAAATGAACAGTAAGAAAAGGAGCTGATGAACAGACCTTTTGAAATATGTTAAAAATGTGGGTAAATAAAGGAGATTTATGAGCACATAGGTGTCTCCTTCAGGATAATGTAGAGTTCTTTTCCTCTGAACCCCACAGCACTAACTCATGCCCAGTTCATTTGGAAATCAATCTCTAGAGTACTGATGAACGATTCATTATCAGCACTACTAATTTGGCACTTAGCATGCAGCATCTAGTGTAGTTCCCTGTTTGTAGTCTGCAGACTGCTAAAAATTAACATGCATTTTTATTTCAGGAAAAAGTTCATAAAAATAAACAGGTTATAGTGTATGTCTTTACAGTGACTTATTACAATTAACATAAGACTTTCATGCTTGAGTAAGGTTAATTTTTATCCTGGAAGAGCATCAAAGGCTCCGATGTGTGGCACGGACTACAAGGAATGAAAGAATGAGAATAGAGAGACGCAGAAATGGAAACATGGGGTAATGGAGGCGGAAACTTCATCCTATAGCCTGATTATCACAGCAAATGAGAAACAGCAGGGTCTACACACTTTCAGTTTAATCTTTGTTCTTTAATTTACTTCCATCTAGGTGCAGAAGAAAATGAGTTTCTGTGTTAATGGGCTAATGCTAGGGCTTCTGTTTAATGTTAAGTCCGTTTTTGTCGTTGTTGTTGTTTTTGTTTTGTTTGTTTTAAAGTCATTGTTTTATTTAAGCAGCAATACTGAGATAATAGTAGAAAAAAATCATGGTCAAGGAAAATGACCTCTATTATAGTTTTTAGTTATGGGGGAACCATGTGTGCCATCGACCTCTGGGTGTGGTCTTTGTTTGTTCTTGGAACAATAATGAGTGAGATGAAAAGAAAAAGACCATAAGAATCAAGATCTGGGCTAGAAACGGCAAACACAGAAGTTGTATGAGACTTCAGGCAATATACTTGAATGGTGTAGAAAGGATAAATCATCGGCCCATTCATTTTTCCATTCTTTCAAAAAATATTAGGCTGGGTGTATAGTTTAGTGGAGAGAGCATTTGCCTATCATGTATGAGGCCATAGGTTCAATCCTCAATACCAAATAACTGAATGTCTATGAGATGTCTAGTCTGTGCTTTTGTATAGCTTAGAGTGATTGAGGCAGGATAGAGGGGAGAACAAAGGGATTAACTACACAACAAGATGGGTGGAGAAGTCAAGTACAGAAAATAATAATCCATAAAAAAGGAACAAGATCATAGATATGTATCTTGAAGGATAGAAGAGATGTAAACATGGGAGTAGAATAAATCTGGAACTCAGTAAGATAAGTGGTATATACAAAAGGATAAAAGGAGATACAGCATAGAAGCACCAGTGTTTAATGGGTATGTGGTATGTGGAGGAACATGGAAAATATGTTTACAGATACAGACTTGATTCCAGGATGCAGTGGGTGAGCTCAGTCAATAAGAATGAGAAAAAGAAGTGCTCGGCCAAAGACTGTGCTTCAAAATAAATCATGAGGAAGAACTGACTGAGTAATACTTTAAGGAGAGGGACATGGTAGGTATTTCTTGGAGGAAGCAAGATAGCAGACAATAAATTGTGAATCTATGAAAGTATGGGAAAGAATGGGAACCGCTCATCCACTGAGACATTGCACATGGCATCAGAATGAGTGGGAAGACCTAATGATGACCTCACAGTTTTAGTGCAGGGGAACAAAAAGATGTAACAGTGTCATGCTGCAAACTGTGGTGCAAAAAAATGGATTTTACACAGAAAGTGGTAGGTTTTAGTTTTGTTAGATGTATAGCCCACTAGCCAGAAGATGTCCAGCAAAGAGCTGAACATGTCAAATCATCAAAGATTAAGATTTGAATGTGAGTGGAATGAAAAAGCAAAGATGATTGAATAAAGCAAAGTGTCAACTGACCTTCTGACACACACACACATTAATACTATTAGTGCAATGCAGGTTAGTTAGGGCTGTGTGTGTGTGTGCGCGCGCGCGTGTGTGTGTGTGTGTGTGTGTGTCTGTGTGTGTGTGTTTACCATTAGACCCCTCTCCCGAGCCATGAAGCTATACATTTTTGAGGATGTTTTCAACAAGACTGTCTTGTTTAACACACACACACACACACACACACAATCAAAACACCACCAATAACAACAAAAACAACAAAAAATTTGATTAAGCCCTAACAGGAAATTAACTATTTTAGTGTCCTAGTTCATTTTGGAAATCCTAAAAATCTACCTTAAGTTTGATAAAGTAGAATATTCTGTAAAATTTAACTTTTATTAAAATGATTAAGAACTGTAAAATATATTTCTAGCTGAATTGATTAGAGTGTGTGACATAAGAAGATTTCAGAATGAAAAAGAATTCCCATCTCACAGATAATTGCTGACTTTCTTCTCATCCCTCGATTGGTCATCATATTAGTTCGCATCTGTCTTTTCCTATGCCCCAAGTTTGGTCACCTGCAATATTGCTGCTATACCTAGCTTTAAAGAGCACCTCTTAGAGTTTCTCTCCTCCTGTTATTAACTACCTCCAGGTTCACTGTATCAACATCATTTTCTGGATGGTCAATGGTTCACATTATCTTTGATTTTTATTTCTGGAGAATTTTAGATTTGCTTTCATCTGCTGTGTACCTTAGAAATTTCCTCGATCCTTTATGGAAATATTTTCATCTTATTCTTTATTTCCATTTTCCAGGGTTGGATTCACTTGATCTTCAGAACTATTTTTGCTTTTATTTTCTGGCTCTATTTCATTGCCTCTGTTTTATTAATTAATTTATTTATTTTTACTTTTATTTTCATCGCTTTGTAGAATTGTTATCAACAGTTTCCAATCAAACTGAAATTGCAAATGTCTATAAAGGATTTTATTTAGAAAAGTTTTTCGCCAGCTTCTTTTTGTACTCAACAAGAACACTATTGACATTTGGGACCAGAATTCTTAGTTGTATAAGGCTATGCTGTGCATTGTAAAATGCGCACCAGCATCCTTTCTCACCATCCGTGAGATTCCAGCAGCACCCCATCACCCCAACACACAGACGCTATGACAACCAAAACTGTCAGTAAGCATTGTGAAACAGGAACAGCTGAACCTCCACTGCTTACAAAGGTTGACAAACTAGCTGACTGGAACTAAGTTGTCTGGCACTTAAGAAGGACCACTAAATTTGGGTAAAGTCCTGGCTCTTGAGTTTATGAGCTTTTAACGCTGAACATAAAATTGCGTTTTATGGGCCTTCAGTTTCCTTATCTGTAAAATGGGGTGTCAACAAACACCCTGCCTAGCTTGAAGAATTGTCTCGAGGACCTAATAAAATGTGTATAAAATCTCACTGCAAACTATGTAGAACTGAAATAGCAATTCTTACTGTGATTTTCTCTTTCCTTTTGGAAAAAGAGATAAAAAAGAATTTATAATTATAGTGGATCAGATAATAAAGTCCCTATTCAAGAAAAAAGAACTGTCCCACTTGATAGATTAACTAAAATACCATCCACCTTTCTTTTTCTAATGTTCTAGCCTATGAAGGAAACACTCAAGAATTTGGTTGGCATGGGAAGTGTGCTCTTTGACTTTTTAATCCCTCTTGTCCAATGTAATTAGTATGCCAGGAAGCAGAAAGAGTTATGGTTATGATGGCTCGTAGTTGAAATGTCATCCTTCAGGCAGGTGACAGTATTATTTTGATACAGTAAATACATTGACAGTGATTGTGTGGTAGCGATGGCATTTTACGTCTGAAACATTTTGTGTATAAACATTTTAATGTCTCAATTTTATCATACAAACAAAAAACAAGAAAAAGGGAAAAACAACACGCATAGCCTAATGAGGAAAAATAGGTCAAAAATGAACATTTTCTAGAAGTTAGGTTCTCTCCTGGGGTACTCCTGATTACAAAAAAGAGTCAAGCACCACTTAGCAAGAAAAGAACACAACTCCGCACATGTCACCCTGCCCATCCATTGTATTGCAATCCAGTCGCCACTCTAGCTAAGTGACCCCCCCCCTTAAATAATCTCATTTACACCTGCACACATGTTCTTTAACTTGGTCTGGTTTTCTTACCAACATGTGTTGTTTATACATGTAAGCTGATCTTTTCACTTAATAGGAATAATTTCAAGGCCATAATAATACCCCGTGAAATAAATTATTTAATATATTTTTTGAAAAAAGAAGTAAAGTAGCTCTTCTGGGTAATTGATGTGAGGTAAGCTATGGCATTGGTTGTGTATTCATTTTTCTCCAATGTATGCAATTATCCACTCAGCCTGCACCCATTAATATTATTTTTCTTCCTAAGCTGGAAGTATTTAAAGCCATTAGAAAATAATCCAAAGAATTCTATTTGCTGAATAAATTTTAATTTGCATGGCACTAGGAATTTTTTATTAATGGGAAATAAATTATTGCAATCTTTGGGAAGGAGACAAGTTAATAGCTTTGTGAAAAGCAATGGAGAGAAAACGATCTTGAAAAGGTCAGGTCTCCTGTCACAGTGTCTTTATGCACAATTAAAACAAGTCAAGAAAGTGGCTATATAATCAGGACCATGAATATGCATTATATCCTAATGAGAGTGTGAAGATGGAGCAGGCTTAGTGCTAAAGTCATGGTGGGGTGGTAACATAAAAATGGTAATTTGTGATGTAGTATTTAACTGTGTTTCTCTTTCTTATGGAAAACTTAACTCTTTGGTAGCTCTGTTGATATATTTAGGCTCTTTCTTCTTTCCATGAACAGTAATGACAACAGAAAAATTACAAGGACCGTTCTGCCCATTTGTGAGACACAAATTGATAAGCAAAGATTACCCCTCCTATGGAGGAATTGGCTGATGAAATAAATTTTTCATTTTGCCACCAAGTGCCTTACTCTATGCTACAGTTGTATGTATCCAAACACATGTGTGAATGCATTTTAATTCAAAATAAAATCCTTTACGTTCCTGCCTTGGGCTATCCATGTTGCCTTTGTGTTGCTGTCACCCTCCCTCCCTCCATCCCCATGGGATATTCTGTGGATCCTTAATAAATGACCAGGGGGGGAAAATAGCATTTACCCTTAATGGAATTTTTGAAATTCCAAGCAGTTTTCCTCCTGAATACCCTATTTCAGGGGATGTTGTTTGTAAGAGTGCTCTTTCTGTAGGAAAAGCCTTTAGAAATGACCTTAGGAGAAATAACTGGCAGTATGGAGAAGTTAACTTAAGTTCTTAAGTGGTCAATTACCTCTGGGTAATGGCTGCTTCACTGGGTCATGTTGCTGCGCTCAGTGTGCTATTGAGTCATTTCTGGCTATTCTACATTTTAATTGAAAAGCAGTATGAACATTCTGATTCAGTGGTCATTTAATAAAAGATAATGATCACTGAACAATGGTTCTGATTAGCTAATGGCAATTTAAAGCTTTATAGAACCTTCCGCAAGTCTGCCTGCTTATTCCAGAATATTAATAGAAGACCTTGAACTAAGAAGATTTCAGTTCTTATCTTGCTGGAAAGAAAAAAAAAATGGAAAGAAGCAAAAATTTCTCTTCTTGTATTTTGATAGCATGACTAACACAGCAATAAGTCTGGGTACCTTGACCATCAGAACTAATATGGGAGGGACCTTTATCTGAAGCTCTCCTGGAAGTGAACCCGGTCAACATTCTAGCTGTGTTTCGATTATCAGATTGTGTCACTGTCATTTAAACATGGAGCCTTACTTCTCAAACTCTGTGAAGCAAATAACCAGAGCCATCCTACCTAATAACGAGTGTAGAAAGCTACCTCTATTCTGTGGTCTCAAAATGGGTCAACCCCACCCCAGATACCGCCTTCATTATTCCTCACTGATGGAGTTCAACAATTTGAGGTGCACTAAATTAGCTGTTACAATGCTACAGAGATTGAGAGCAAGAGTGTTGAAAGGCAGATTTCATCCTTGCATTATGTTCCCAAGTGCCAGCCCTGGTGTAACTACCTATGGTGTGCTTGATAATTTATCTGGTTTAGAACCTGAACACATGTGGCATGACCCTGTTTCCATTTCATAAGTGCTGGTGGTGTTCTACTTTAATCACTGAGTACATATCTCTGATGACAGATGGATGAACACAGGAACCTAGGGATGACAAAGTAAGCATCTCATTGACTCAGGGTTTAGGACTGTTCCCTGCATGACAAATAACAGAGTATGATTGGGGGGAAGTATGGAATCAATATACTCCACAATATGCAATAGGTATAGTAAAAACTACCTAGCTGTCACTTCAGTGTTTGAGAATCATAGAAAAGTGTGATTTGGAAGATGACCTCCCCTGAGGTGGAAAACATGTTCAGTCACCCAAATGACCACACACCTTGGAAGCTCTGTTTCAGAAGCAGCTCTGAGATCCTGCGTTAGTGCCTTATTTACAACGAATGTACAATTCCAAATGCTGGCTTATGTGGCCACTGGGGAAGTTTTCATATATGGGGATTTTGAAACATTTAATCCTGAAGTTCACTCTAGTTCTTACGCTTAGCTTAACTAGAGTTCTGTGTTTTAGTAGCTATGTGACTTGAGCAAGTATATTAAATTCTGAGTTTAAATTATCTTTTTACTGATGAAGAGTAACAATAGCTATTTCACAGAGCCAAGGCAAAACTATGTAAACTCCCTAGCATCTTATCTGCTCAACAGCACAACATCATTAGTTTTTCCTTCCCTTCTCTCAGCCAGAGGAGATTAAAGTGAACTAGGGGACCTTGCCTCACTGCTTGGGATACTTCCTTCAAGTCAGCACAATAATCATGTGGAAGATGGAGTTCAGTGTTCCAATAGCATGTCCTCCGGTGCTGGGCTTCCTCACCAAGAGAAAATGATGGAAATTATCTGAAAAATTTCCCCGTTCCTATCCTGAGAGATAAGACCCAAGGAAGAATAGTTGGATCAACAAGAGGAATGAGCAGGAGCCTCCTGGATGCTGTGACTGTGCTTCCTCTGACTTCCCACTAGTCCCATCATCCCGTCTATTTTCCATCCACATAGTGTGAGACATGAAAAGTGTGGGGATATGCCCAGGTCAAACAAATGAAGCTGTGATCCTTGTCAGAGGGAAAACACAGAATATCAGATTCTCTCCAGTTTTGCCCTGGAAAAAAAATATAGTGGCAGAAGAAATAAAGACAACAAAAACACCTATTAAAAATATAAGGAAAACTCTGGGAGGCTGCCAGATGGCTCAGCAAATGGAGGTGCTTGCCACCAAGTCTAATGACCTGAGCTGGATCCCCAAGACCCAAGTGGTGGGAGGAGAGAACCGACTCCCACAAGTGATCCCCTGACCTCCATGTACATGCCATCATGTGTCTATACACAGACACACTCTCACACACAAATAAAATTTAAAGTGTCAAATAAAATAAAAACTTTAAAAAGGAAAAATCTGAAAGATGAAAAAAAAAACCCTAGATGGGGCTGGAGAGATGGCTCATTGGTTAAGAGCGCTGACTGCTCTTGCAGAGGGCCTGGGTTTGATTCCCAGCTATGAATCGCTTTAACTCCAGTTCCAGGGGAAACTGACACCCTCTTCTGACCTCTGCAGCATTACAGGACACAGGTATACTCACATACATGCAGGCAAAACACTCAAACACATAAAATAAAAATATTAAATAAAATGTATTTTTTAAAAAACCCTAGAGAATCAATCTCTATCCCCTCATTAATACAGTAACTACAGAAGTATAAGTTTGGCAAAATACTCATAAAAACTTTATTAAATGTTACTCTCATGACAAAGTTAATTAGCAAATTAGATAATTCTCAAAACATCAACTTTCAAAGGCTATATATTTTATAGGAAATATATCATTTGCTCATTAAGGAAACATTTACGGGGGCGGGGCTTAATGGGGCTTATGGAGTTTAAACAAACACTCATTTAACTAAATATTACTGACTAGGAAATGAACCACAAATGATTGGTATAAATTCTATTATAAAATGCATTTGAAGAAAACCTGCTGTTCTTTCCTAAGTGTTTTTCCACGCTGCATCATTTTTTGTTTATAGCCAGCCACTGAATTAGACATTTCTGAATGTACTTCCCATTTGAGAGATGAAAACCTTGAGGCACAGTAATGCTGTAAAATTGACTAAGCCTCATACACGATTAATCTTAAGGCTAGAACCTTATGGAATTTCTATGTTCTTAGACAATACTAAATGATTATATGGATTGCCTTGAGGGCTAGAATAAAAGTCTAATGTGCAAATCCCAAGTGCTCTGCCCGGCTTTTCTCCCTCTTTGAAGCCACTAAATCAAAATGTGATTTAATCCAATTTCTATTTTCTGAGCAGCTCTGATAAGCAAGATATTTTTCAAGGCATCGTTGAGCTTAGGTGGTGCTAAGATTTGGTTTTTCCTTCAAGAAATTTGCAGTCTAATGAAATTAGACCTGCAAGTTTAGAAGCATCTTCATCAGACTCATTGTTCTGTGAATTCTGCTTAACCATAAGTTGAGTTCAATTAATATCCTCCCAGTATTACACTTATTATTATCATGATGTGCATGTTCTCAGGTTTCTGTCTGCTTAGGAATCTCATGGGCTGAGATTCTGATTCAGTTGGTCTAGAAAGCTGAATGTTCAATAAACATCTCAAGAAACCAAACACTGATGTGGGGCACTATGCAAGGAGGGCTGCTTTCTGTCTCTTCGCCTTCTTATGGGCTTTCTCTGCTGCTGCTGCTGCTTTAGCTCTGATGAAATGCAGGTAGACTGGGCCTCACTTGCAGGGTCTAGCACACAGGCAAAGGCAAAGAAGCAGCATTGGCTGTGAGAGAGAGCTCACAGGAGGAAAGATTCTCTTTAAGGGGAAAATATGCCGAAAAGATAAAGACAATCAGAGGAAGGAGATTGGGGTAAATCTAAAATTGAAGATGTGGGCTGGGGAGATGACTCAGTGGATAAGAACACTTGCAGTGCAGACATAAGGACCTGAGTTCAAATCCCTAGCACCTTCATAAAAGATGGGGTATAACTGCAAATGCCTGGAACCCAAGCATTAGGGGACAGAGACAGGAGATCCCAGGAGCTTGCTAACCATCTAACATAGCTGATGGTGAGCTTCCAGTTCAGTGAAAGACCCTGTCTTAAGGAATAAGGTGGACAATGGCAGTGGAAGACACTCACTGTTCTCCCCTGGCCTCCTCATGTGTGCACACAGATGGACACATCCACATCACATACACACATACATACACACACACACACACACACACACACATACTATAAAAAATTAAAAGATAATGAAGTTGTCAAGAGGAAATAAGGAAACAAGGCTGCCCAGGGCCCATGGTGAGCCCAGTAAGAAATCAGACAACTTAATTCTAAGTGAGGGACTAGAATAACCTAGAAGGAAGTCTGCTCAAGCCTAGTCCATTTAAAATGGACACTCCTCACCAATAGTAGAGTAAAAAGAAACTATGTATTTGCCAATAGATGGTGAAATGTTTTTCAGTTATATTGCTTTCAAAATATTGTTCATTATTGAACTAAAACTAACATGATGAAGGAATGTCCTTGATGAAGACTTCAATCCTTAAATGACACTTGCTTCTTTCTGGAGCAAACTATGGTAGATTATGAGTTGTTCAGCAAATAAAGCAAATTATAAATAAAGCAAAATCATTCTGTATGATATTTGCTACATATATTCAAAGGGCAAGCATAGTTGGAGATGCCCCTGCATTAGCCTGTGTAAAGGCCTAGGATCAGTCCTCAGCATTGGAGAATCACAACAGCAACAAAATCTGCAATTGTTTCTCTTTTTCCAGTATTCTTGATATATAATTAATACATTTTAAAAGTCTATATTTAGGATGTATAATATTTTGATATGCCTATACTAGTGAAATAATCACCATTATCAATCTAGTTGACATATTTATCACCTCACACATTTACTTTTCTTTTATGGGAAGTCCCTTATCAAATTTCACACATACAATATCATGCTATTAGCTATCATCTATGCTATACATTAAATCTCCAGAACGTATTGATTCTGGGTTCTTGAGCCTTGTGTCCTTTGACCCACATCCTTCATTTTCTTCACTATTATACTTTCTGCCTGTTGTTTACACATTCTACACAAAACCAAGATTGTACTTCTTTGTTTTTCTGTACATAGATTATTTTACCTTGCATAATGTTTTTGAGGTTTGTACATATAATCACAAATAAAAGGATTTCTTTTTTTTTTTTTTTTTTGGTCTTTTTGAGACAGGGTCTTCCTGTAGCCCTGGCTGTCCTAGAACCCACTATGTAGACCAGGCTGGCCTTGAACTCACCGAGATCTGCCTGCCTCTGCCTCCTGAGTGCTGGGATTAAAGGCGTGCGCCATCATGCCTGGCAAAAGGATTTCTTTTTAAGACTGAATTTTCACCATATATGTGTGTTTGCACAATTCACGCATGCTCTCTATCCATGTGTCCATAGATGGTTAGGTTGATAGATTCTTAGGTCGAGTCTGTATCTTCACTACTGTGAATAATACTGCTATTAAAGTAAGAATGAGAGGTTTTTTAGCTATTTTAATATGCAAAAGTGACAGTATCTTACTGCAAAAATGTTTGTATTCCTGAGTCATTGATTTGAGTGTGACTTCTTTATACTCAAATCCATTCTCTCACTCTTTTCAAGGAGTATACATTGTTTGCTACTAACATGAAATGGTCTTCATAAAAAATAATTTGAATATTAAAAGTTATGGTTCTTCCTAGGCAACTTACATATGCATTATAAAAGGAGAAATAATTTACAATAAATAAACCTCTGATAGTTTTGTTGGAGACTAGTCAGTATGTAGAATAGATTCAAGCCTTGGTTTACCTCAGATTACTCAGGGAATGTGGAATGACAGTGAAGCAAGACTTAAAGAATTCAGTGTAATGAACCAAGTGGACAAGAGGGAGAAAGTGTGCAGGAAGCACAGACAGCTGTGCAAGTCAAGGAAGCCTGAGCGAACAAGGAATGTTTGGAGGCCTGGAGAGCGATGAGCCTGAAGGAATCAGTAGGGATGGCTGATGCAAGTTCTTGCATAGTATGCAAATAAATTCAAACGATTTCTTTTCTTATGGGAGCAGAGAAACACTGAACAAATTTTAAGCACAAAATGACATTGTATTTGGGGCTAGAAAGATTATTCTTGCAAGTCTGAAAACATGGAACGTGGATGAGTGGCAGGCAAAGACTGATCATGGAAGACTCAGTATATCCTTATAAATATTTTCCTGGAACCCTGGCGAGCTCCTGAGAGATTTGAAGCAGGGGAATAAAATCACTGAATTTGCATTTTAGAAGAATTATTCAGGCAACAATACAAAAGATGGGGTAAAAACAACAAAGACTGGGAATCAGTAAAGAGGCTCAAAATGAAGCCGGGTGCATGATGAGACTAGGCGCTTTAATTATTTGCAAAGTGAAGTCCACAGGAGTCAACCATTTCAAGATGTTGATGTAATAAAGAGTTGGAAGAAGAGGGTGTGTTCCCCAGGGGTTCTAGTTCCTCCAAGGGACAGGGCCTGCTACAGAGAATGGACTGGGCAAAGTGAGCTAAGGAAGGAGGGGTTTGTGGCGCCATCTTGGGACAGGAGCGCAGCAGCCAGGCATGCTCAAGGACAGAATGGCTTGACACTTATGGACCTGGGGTGAGATTGCTGGCCCCTGAGGCGAGAGCCAATGCTAGTGGTAACTATGGGCATGGCGAAGGAGCGGTCTGATATGGTGGGCTCTGAGCCAGTGCCAGAGGTGCCCACTGGAGAAGGACTAAGCACTGGGTGCTCATTCCTTTGTAAGTTACTCCCCTCTCCCCAGCCCCATGATAATAATAAATGCGCATAAAGATATGTTGTATGGTTTGCCTGATAGCGCAAGAGACCCAGAGAGAGCTCTGGTGACAGAAGGTGTCTAGATTTTTAAATCTAAAGGATTCTGAACAATAAACATAAGCTAAAAGTCAGAGGAGAAAGATCATGGGTTATTGTTAAGTAAAGTGAAATGTGACTTAGAAAATTTGAGTATTATTAGGGAGAGGTAGATTTACCACAAAGCTAAGGATTTAAACTTGTAAGCTACTCACTCATGTAGGTCATACCTAACTTGGTAAATTTGTAATTATAGTTTTGTTTGTTCTTTTCTTAAAACAAGAAGCAAAATTATATGCTTTGGGGTCCAGAAATCTGGCTATTTAGGGCAAATGACATACAAGTCTGAACTGAAGACAGACCAAGGTAGAGGGTAACTGATGGCATGTGAAAAATAGTAATTCATAGAAACACTATTACATTGATGCTTTCCTGAGACAAATAAGCTAATACATATGGTTTAACTATTTTGAATAAAGGCATCAGAGTTAGAGAATATTTGAAAAGTTCAAGAGTGCTAATGATGTCTACATTTTATTTTCACAAAGTCTTTCTGTAATGTTACAAAAGGATTACTGAATTCATGACTAATTAGTCTGGAACTTTAAGTTCCTTTGAGCTTAGAAGTCCCAGCTGTCATGGTTGCATGGCAGCTACCCCCTGTGGCCAGCCCATGCCAACTGTAGTTCCATGGAAACATGAACTGTGTATCACTGGGGGCTTGACAGTTACTTGTTCAGCTTTCCTACACGTTTTTTCCCTGACTGTCTTCTGCCCTAGAAAATGGGCCCTTTTCCTGTCGTGCTTTCGTGCTTACTATTAGTATATTAAGTATAACACTTGCTAGGGTGTGAAACTTTAGGGTCTTTCAAAGGGGAGATGGTAGAAACGTGTGAAGGTGGAGCCTAGTAGGAGGGCTTCAGTTCATTGGGAATGTGCTCTTAAAAGGCACGGGGTGGGGGGGCGGGGGGGTGGCTTAGTGGTTAAGAGCGCCCGCTGGTTGCTCTTCCAGAGGACCTGGGTTCAATTCCCAACACCCATTTGGTGGCTAACAGCCGTCTGTAATTCTAGTTCCAGGGGATCCTATGCCTTCTTCTGACATCCATGGGCTTTGCAGGACATGGTGTACTTACATACATGTAAGCAAAACACTCATACACATAAAATTAAAATTAAAAAAAAATTTAAAGGCACAGAAGGACTGTAAGCCCTTTCTCTTTCTTTCATATCCTAGTCATGGGGTGAGACACAGGGTTAAGAGCAGCAGGTAGAGCACCTGTGATGGTCTGAAGGAGAAATGTCCCCCAGAGGCTCAAATATTTGAACACTTTGTCCCTAGTTGGTGCTGTTGTTTGGGAGGTCATGGAGTCCTTAGGAAGTGGAGCCTTACCAGAGGAAGTATGTCACTGAGGGCGGGCTCTGAGAGTTCATAGCCTTACCCACTTCCAGTTTGCTCTCTCTGTGTTTGCCATTAAAGATGTGAGCTCTCAGCTTTCTGCCCTGCTCCCCTGCTTGCTGCTAGCTGTCATCCCCCCCTCATTGTGATGGGCTCTTTCTCCTCTGGAACAATGAGCCCAAATAAACTCTTCCTTCTATAAGTTGCCCTGGCCATGATACTTTCTCACTGCAACAGGAAAGTAAATAATAGAACACCTGTCATAAGTGGTAGGTCATTTGTTTGAAGCAAATACCAGTATAGTATATCTGCTTCTCTTAGCATGGTATACCACACTCCCACTCTCCCCACATGATGTGCTGCACTGCCACGCATTGAAAAGCAACAAGACCAACTGATCTTCACTGTGAGCCAAAATAAACCTTTTCTCTCTATACATTAGTGTTTTGGTTTGGGCTTTGAATATATTCCAAAGGCTATGTGTTAAAGACTTGGACCTTGCCTATGGCACTACCAGAAGGCTGTTAGGTCATTTGGGGCCTGCCTTTGAAGGGATATCAAGGCCTTGGCTCTTTTCTCTTCTTTCTGTGCCTACCAGTCACAGTAAGATGGGCAGCTTTGCCCCCCACATACCCCCAACCATGAGATTGTGTTGATGATCCTAAGCAACAAACTAAAAACTCTAAAATCATGAGCCAAAATAAATACTTTTTCCTTATAAGTTGATTATCACAGGTATTTTGTCACAGTACTATAAAACTGAAAGTTGATTAGTATAACACATCACTGTTCTTAAACTATATGACCTTCCTTTATATAGAACAAGCATCAACAAATTATAGTCCCGAAGAGAAATGAAGAGATAATAGTCACATCAATTGTTTATGTATTTTCTACCATTGCTTTTGTGTCATACAGAGGGAACTGAGTAATTATAACAGACTTATTAGATGACTATCAACATCTAAAGTCGATGGCACTTGACCAAAAATGTTCACTGAGTCCTGATCTTCAGAATTATTCAGGAAAAATAAACATAGCTTCACAAATTGCAAATAGTTCACATACTGACTGGAATCGGAAGTACTCAAAAATGTTTGTTGAAGGGAAAAGTAAGGCACAATTTCACCACTGCATTAGCCTTCCTTCCATAGTTATGCATTGTTGTATAACTTTTAAAATGTTCCTATATATTGCTGTATACTTTTTGTGTGTTTTAAAATAATCAGAGATATTTCCAGAAAGGAAATTTTTTTTGAAGTTTCTAAATTATTTCTGTTGGGGATTTTGAACATTCCAAGTTAAATAACTGAATTAGGCTTGATAATCTCCAGAAAGCGAGAATGTAAACAAGACAGTGATGGGGTCAGTGTGTGTGTGAACACACAGGACATTTCATTCTCTTTGCCTCTCTCCTCTGCTCTCCCCTCCCCTCGCTTCTCCTGTCCTCCCCTCCCCTCCCCTCTCCTCTCCTCTCCTCTCCTCTCCTCTCCATCCTTCTCTCCCTCCCTGACAATTTCTCCCCTCCCCTCCCCGCTTTCACAGTGGAAACAGATGTGGACTCCACAGCTTGATTTCTACCTGTTCAACTTTGTGAGAATTCAGAGAAGAATTTTAAAAGAAGATAACACGATAACAGCATTAGCAAAAGATCTAAATGATGGGCTAGTAAATTCCATGATGAGATTTATGAGTTTGTTTCTTTCCCCTAGAAATCCTGAAGGGTCATCTAACCTAATAAAACCTTCTGTTTATCAACAAGTTTTTCTATTTGATGTCCTGATTCTGAAGGAATGCAGATACAGGAACAAGAACTGTGTCAGTATTTATGGCCTGTTTGTCCTTTTGGAACACATAAAATAAAAGGAATTAAATTATAAACATCAACTGTGTTTTGCTTTATGTAACTCACAATCTAAATACTCACAGTGTCAACAATGTTGATGTAGTTGTACAGTGATTTCAGAATTAAAACAGGCAGGCTTTTTGATAAGTAGAAAGAGCATAATTTTGGAAAGATGGAAAGATAGATGAGAACTTTTCCTTTTAGGCTAAAGTCACAAAGTGAAAGTCAACTTATCAATCTAAAATTTTTATCTACCTCCTGGACCCAGATACATAGTAGTCTTTCTACTATACATTAATATGAAGATAACAATCAATACTATAGGACACATGGTCCTATGGAGGTCCAGATATTTAAAGCTCCAAGTTTTAAGAATAAATAGAACCAAAGTTATTACTTAGGGAATAATTTTATTAATATGCTACCATTCATGTACTTTTTTATTCATCATTTATAGTTTAAGGGTTGCAGTAAACAGCTTTCAAAGATGGCTACAAAATCCCTCTGTTCCTCAGACAGGGACCTCTTTGTAATGTGGCTTTGCTACCCTGTCATCAAGGGTTGAAGACTGTTTCCCCTCCACATAGATCTGGGCTCTGCCAAGAAAGGAACTTGATTTTAATTTCAAGGTCTAGCATTGCAGACTTTTAGCTCACCACCCATGACAACCTTTGACTCATTTCCCTACCACACTCTTCCAACTTGACTCTTTGAATGATTCCTGATCACCAGCCAATCTCACTTGGGAGAGGAAGCATTTCTATCACTACCAGATAAGGTTTGTTGTCATCCTCCAAACTTGAGGGCACTCTGTGACCTTTCACATCATGTCATTTGGGTTAATCTAATATCCTTGCTTCTGCTTAGCCCCAAATGTCTCTGCAAGTCCAATCCCACAGCCCAAACAAATTCCCAAATAATAAGTTATCATTTTAACATATGCAAGATACTGTTAGAAGAGCTTTATAAGTATTCAGTCATTAAACACTCTCATTATCACATTGTTACTGCTCAAGTCCTATGGCAATTTATTTAGGAACACAAAGCCACTTAAAACCATTTTTTTTATGCCTTAAAACATTACCTAAAATTCCAAATCTGTATTACAAAACCTACTATATATTGTATCCCTTCTATAACCACTTAGAGAGTCACAGCATATACCAGCAAGGTGAGCATCCAGATAAGTCTTATAGTGATTATTATACCTACTTAATCTTATTTTACTCAACATTTCCTGCATTCATTTTCCATGGACAACTTCTTCTGTAGCAGAATACTTTTTGGAAATGGCAGTAATAATATAAAGAAGACATGGGATTCTGACAGCAATTCCTATCTCCTTATAAAGAGCTCATAACACCCTTCCCTCACTTTATGTTCAGGGTCTATTTGAATTTCCTTTTAAAATGTCTCTGTTTTCTAGGTTTTGGTGATCTGTGATAGGAAGTCACTTTTCCAAATGGAGGTTCTTAATCAGACTCTCTGCGTAATTTATCAAAAGCTTATTTTAAAGATGTGGTCAAGAGACCTAGTAAAGTCTCCCTCCTCTTACTGCCCAGAGGTACTTGGCTCTGCTGGTCCTATGCTGCACCTTTCTCTAATTAGAGTGATCTGCTTGTTATCTGCTGACTGTGTTCTGGGTGATCTGTTTTCTCTTGTGATACAGGGAGGACAGAGCCCTTAAATCTCCTTTGGCAGGAAGCATAACTTCCTGATATGGATCTAAACAGGAAAATCCATTTCTCTTTAGGCAAACACAGAAACCAGGGCACTTCCTCTTGAGCACTTGCACACAGCAGCTAAGGGAGGTAGAAGAAGGATAAGGTACCTACTCACGATGTTTCTAATGATTTTTGTCACTGTTTAAAGACAGAATAGCTGGGAAAACAGTGCAAGTATGATGTTCTCCATTGCCCAACAACAATCCCTTATAGAAACAAACCTATATCTAGGAGTGAAAAAAAAAAATCACAACTGACCACCACAAAGTCATTTGATGGAAATACAACCATTTTGATTTTACTCTGATTTTAATGACAATTAAATATTCTTATTCACTTAGCACCAACAGTGACCCTATCTATATTTTATAGATCTGAGCTATCATGTATTTCATAAAGCAATATGAAATCATAAAGGAAAGAATTTTTATCATTGAATAGTTATCTACTTGAGACACTCTTCCAAGTCTACATAATAAAACTATATTGTCCAAAAGAAGTTTCTGCTGTCATGGAAATGTTCTGTAACCTGCCCTTCTGAATATAGCAGACAGCAGTCATGTGTTCCTGTTGAACATCTAAGATGTAGCTAGGGTGCTTTGGAAGAACTGAATTGTAAATTTCATTTGATTTTAATTAAATTTGAATTAAATAGCTACATGTGGCTCATAGCCTCTGTCCTAAGCAGTACAGCTCAATGCAGTTTGCAGTAGAGTGAACCCACTAGAAATAACAAATCAAAATGCTCTTGGCTTTTGTCTCCCAAAGTAAATAAAATTAAATGAAAACCACATTATAATAGTATTTATGTGTGCTGCAGCCTTGTACAAGACATAGCAACTGCAGGTCATCAAACATCAATTTAATGTCAGACATCTGAGTATCTGACAGACACCGGGAAGCAAGGTTGTGAAAAGTAATTGATAGCATTTGGGGCGGATTGATCATAGGATAAGAAATAAAACAAGCAATTCGGTAAATGCTAATTAATGAACCAAACAAAAACATTAAGTACTCACAAGCTAAGACATTTAAAGGAACTGGGGTTTCTTTCACTGACCACAAAACTAACAGTGAAAAGATAAAGCCAGCAAAGAAATATAAAGAGTGCAGTGGTTTGGCAAGGACCTCAGCCCCTGTTTTTATCCTCCCCTACCAGACAGAGATCACCAACCAGATTGCAACTGAATGATCCTGGAATATTCAGAAGCTAGTGCAGTCAACAAAAGGCACGTCTTCCCTAAGACTCCTAAAGCTTAGCTTTGAGTTGGCTTGGGTTTAACTTTTAGTCATTTGTTTTCTTGTAACTTTAGCACTCTGCAAAACAAAATTGAAATGTCAATAAAAAAAAATATTGCCAAATACATGGGAACATTAAAAAGGCCACAGGGGAGAATTTGACAACTAGTGATAAAGTTAAATTTAAAGTGACAGAAGTGCATACAATTGGCTGAAGTAAGTATAATTTACTTGTCAATATAACAGCCTTTAAAAAGATCACAAAATCAGGAGGTTATAAGCCATTACATGAAGGTTGAGTTATAATATTCTTTCAAACATTAGCAGAGTAAATTGAATTGGATGAAGCAAAGAAACACAGATGGGGAAAAAATGAAGGAAAAGCAAACTGTAATAAAGGAAGAATAAAGTAGTTGAAAGTATTAGAGTGAAATAGCCAGACTCCACTGGGAAATGGGTTCTTTAACGTGCTATAACCATAATCTGATTTGGGCTTTAAATTCAAAGTAGAAATATGAAAAGGCATGGGTATCAAACTGTGTTCTCTTTGCAGATATGCACCTTTATTCGTACACAATATGAGAAATATGAGGGAGTTGAAAACCTCATGTAGTTTCCAGTTTAGTCTCCCCAGCCTGTTGTGAGCAAATCTTTTTTAAGAGTCTAACATTAAATGAATAACCGAAATACCTGCTTCATCTATTTTACTGTGAAATTACATTTTCAATTTGCAGGTTTCCTGACTTGAAGCATTTGTCTTGTATTTTAGTCTAAACACTATTTGACTTTATCTTATTAAACACTTTAGCATAACTATTAATGTGCCTATCTATTTAACATACTTAGGAGAGAAGCTGGAGAGGTGGCTCACCAGTTAAGAGCACTGGTTGCTCCTGTAAAGGATCAAAGTTCAGTTCCCAGCATCCACATGGTGGCTAACAATCATCTGTAACTCCAGTTCCAAGGGATCCAACACCCTCTTCTGTCACCCATGAGCACTGCATGACATGGGTATACTTACAGAGATCCAGATAAAATGCTCATACACATAAAATTAAAAGAAAATACTTGGGAGCATTTAACCCTCACAAAACTATTCTCTAGTTTTTTAAATTAGTTAATTATTTTTTATTATTCCAAACAGAGGCGACTTTTAACACATTTTTCCAGAAATAACTTGAAGCAAGTTACATATATATAATGAAGTTTAAGGGGGTGGGGAGAGATAGGAATAAGAAATCAAAGACCAAAGGATTTGCCACCAACATGGGGCCAACTTTGGTGGAATAATGAAGGTTTCTATTAGCTTTATTCTTTTTCTTTCTTTCTTTGAATATCCTAATGAATTTATTGGACTTGCTAACAGAGCATAGGGTGGGGGTTTATTTACAGAAGAATGCCCCCTTCATTTACTGCTGCACTGGAAAGTCTACACTCAAATATAGATCCTGTGACTTCCCAACAGCTGCATAAAATGGCAAGAAGTGTCTCATGGCATTCTCAGCTTGTATATCCTTAGCCCCTCCCCCAAATGCAGCTAAGGTCCACTGATTGGGTGGGAGGGGTAACTGACTCCTCCATCTACTTCTTGACAACTGTGGGAAGGAGGTGTGACTATATCTTGCAGCATAGTGGTCAGAGGACACTTCCAGTTAACACTCCACCCCTTCCTCTGGCTCTTACATTCTTTCTGACAACCTCTTCCACAAAAATCCCTGAGCTTTGGAGGGGGTGGTAGGTGTGGGATGATCTTTCTCCCATTGTGGCAAGGCACTGAACTATCTTCTGTTTTCCATGGGCTATTGGCCCATTTCAGTGGGATTCCATTTATTATAAAAACATAAACAGCAAGAAGCAAAAACATCTAAACAGTGGCTACTATAATAATTTAATTTATGGGCATAAACACAAATGCTTGGATGGTACTTTAGCAGATGCATCATCCATCTATCAAAAGAATTGCAGTGACTTCCCCAGTGGAACCTATATCTTCCCTTGCCACAGGGAGTTGGCCTGATCTACAGTTCCAGCTCTAGGAGTGGGCATTACATCCAATCAAAACTTTGCTGGTTAACATACACTAGACTCACCACTACTGCACCAGCTGGAGCATCTTGTTTGGCATGTTGATAGTGCAGCATGCAGGGTCCGTCGTTGAGCAGAATTATAGGGGATAGTTCTTCCCCAGCCGTGTGCATGTTACCTTCTGACACTATGAAAGCCACCCATCCAGTGGCAGAGAGTTTCCAGCTTACTCCAAATTTGATTTCTCCTGCTCCCACACTCACATCATGTGGTGGCTTCAACAATAAGGTTTTACCAACCATTTCAGTGTACAACCAACATAATTGACAACAGCCTTTTTTGTTTTGGGGACCTCTAGGACCCCTCTGGTGAATGAATTTTGAACATCATTAATAATTAGAGAACTGCAAATTAAAACCACCTTAAGATTTCATCTTACCCCAGTCAGACTGGCTAAGATCAAGGAAACAAATGATACCAAATGCTGGTGAGGATGTGGAGAAGGGGGAATGCTCATCCACTGCTTTTGGGATTGAAAACTCATGCAACCCCTATGGAAAGCAGTATGGAGAGCTCTCAAAAAAAAACTAAAAATAAACCTACCATATAACCCAGTTATTCCACTCCTTGGCATAGACCCAAAGGATTCATCCTATTGTAGAGACACTTGTACATCCATATTTGTTGCTGCTCATTTCACAATAGCCAAGAGATGGAAACATCCTAAATGTCCCTCAACTGATGAGTGGTTAAAGAAAATGTGGTACAGTTACACAATGTTCTACTCAGCACTAAAGAAAGATGAAATAATGAAATTTGCAGGTGATTGGATGGATCTAGAAACTGTTATACTAAGTGAAGTAACACAAACTCAGAAAATCAAAAGACATATGTTCTCCCTCATTTGTGGTTCTTAACATCAAATCCTTATAAGTGAGTGCATATCTTGATGTAACTGCAGGAATGAGAAATATGGATGGGAACCAGGGAGGTAAAGGGAAAGAAGGAACCCAAGAGAAAAGAATAGTAGGAGAAAGGTGAGAAATATGAAAAATGAGAGTAAAGGGGAAAGGGGGAAGAAGGGCTATACAAAGACCTAAGGGAATAAAGAGGATATTTTCACATCAGCAAAAAAAAAAAAAAAAAAAAAAAAAAAAAAAAAGTCTAAGCACAGAAGAAACCCTATGGGGATGGAAGAAAGCCTTATCAGAAGCCATAAGTTTATTTTCTACTTTTTTAAAAAAAAGATTTTTTAATTTTTATTTTATGTTTACACATGTTTTCCTGTACGTATAATTGTGCACCACATGTGTGTCTGGTGTCTTCAGAGGCCAAGAGGGCATCAAACCTCCTGAAACTGGAGTTACAGACAATTGTGAGCTGCCATGTGGGTGCTGGAAACCAAACTTGGATCCTTGCAAGAGAAGCAAGTGCTCCTGACGGCTGAGCCATTTCTCCAGTCCTCTATTTTCTACTTAAAAAAAAAATCATCCTAATATATTTTATTTATTTTCCGACTTGAAGTTTGTATTCAAATTCTCTCTCTTGTTTTCTACTTTATGAAATGGGTTTTGTTGTTGTTTTATTATTTTGTCTTGGTCTTATTCCACATATGCAAATTGATAAAATGATGGGGAAATAGTCCAACCTAAGTACTTCCTCATGAAACACCCATGACTTTATTGGCTCTCTCATTTATCTCCAGTTGTAACCCCATTGCACCACTGTCCATTAAATGGTTACCTGAAACCCTACTGGCTCTATAGCAGACTACATAGTCAGGAACCTGACTGAAGAAAATTAGCTGTATTACCTACTCAGTTCTCGCCCAAGCATAAGATGAGACATTCCTCATTCTGATCTAAAAGAAAAAGGGATACCCATCCAAGGTAAGTATGAACTGGATCTGGGAGCAACCAAGCAATCCCAGGACCTGAAGATGAGCTCTCACTGACCTTGACGCTATATACTTTTCAGCCATCTACTTGATCATGGAGATCTTGGACAGCTCTATAAACTCTGAGGGGTTAATGATCCAGGTCTTTTGTACATATATTACAGTCATTTATAGACCATTAAAGAAATTACCATTTTTTAATTATTATTTTTTTAAATTTTTAATAACTACATGATTAGAAGAAGCACTTCATTACAGCTTTAACATATTCAGTAACACACTCCAGAGCAAGAGTACATCTCTTTCACAAGTGGCTGTAAGTTTCTAGGTTCACAGTTGAATTAATAGAGTTATACGATATTGAACTCAGTATAAGCCCTGTGAATTGAATGAGTTTTTAACCTTTAAAAAATATCCCCATTTCATTTTAGAATATATTGTTCCTTGCAGAAAAACTCATTGTTTTTGCTACTAATATTGAGATGTTGGCACATACATCTCTAATCTGTATGTATCTTATTATTACTAGTCATAATCTGTTGTGCTTGGATCCTCATGCCTGCCATGATGGACTGTAATCCCCCTGGAACCATAAGCTCAAATAGACTCTTCCTTCTATAAGTTGCTCGGGTCAGTGTGTCTATCACAGCAACAGAAAAGTGACTAATACTGATCAACACTTTCAGTATTGTGGCAGGTTAAAAAATTAGTCTACAAAAATGAGTAGCCTTTCTATATACCAATAACAAGCAACTGGAGAAGGAATACAGGGAAATACTCCCATTCACAATTGCTGAAAAAAAAATCTTGGAATAAATCTAACCAAAGACACCAAAGATCTCTACAATGAAATTTTATATTTTTCAAGAAAGAGATTGAGGAAGATACCAGGAGATGGAAGGATCTCCCATGCTCATGGTTTGGAAGAATGAATATTGTGAAAATGACCATCCTACCAAAAGCAATGTAGAGATTCAGTGCAATCCCCATCAAAATACCCATGACATATATGGTGGTTTGAATGAAAATATCCCCTCCCCCATGCTCCAAGTATTTGGATGTTTTGTCCCCAGATGGTGGTGCTGTTTTGGGAGGTTTTTGAAGGTGTGGCTATCCTAGAGGAATCACTGAATGTGGGCTTAGAGTGTTCTTAAGCCTTGCTGGATCTCTAGTTTCTCTCTTACTTCCTGTGCCTGCATGATGATGTGAGAGCTTGGCTTCTGCTGCTCCTGCACAAGCCACCTCTAGCCACCAGGCCACCCTGCTATGAGGGACTGTAATTCCCCTGAAACCATAAGCTTAAATAAAGTCTTTCTTCTATAAATTTCTTGGGTCAGTGTTTCTATCACAGCAACAGAAAAGTGACTAACACAGTAACTGGTACCAGAGAATGGGCTGTTGACTGTGAAGAACCTAACCATGTGGGGTTTAGAAAAATGTGGAAGACTTTGGAAGTTTGGCCTATAAAAAGCAGTTGACTGCTGTAAGCAAAGCTTAACAGGTCATTCTAGTAGACTCATGGAAGAAAGTAGTGCTGAGAACAATGTAGCTCCAGAGGGAAATAAGGATTTAAGCAGCAATTGGGATATTTTGGCAAAGAGTATGGCTGGAGTCTGCCCATAGCCAAAAAGCTAGCCTGAGGCTAAATTGAAAAACCATGGACTAATTTCTCTGGAAGAAGAAATTTCAAGAAAGAATAATGTAGAAATAGTGGTGTGGCTATTAATGGTGAATATCACACAGATTTACAGTGAAAAAGAGCAAATGGGGCAGAAAGAAATACAGAATGTACAGGATTGGTGGAAAAAGAGCACTAGGAAAATTAATGTTGGAGCCCTGGCATGCAATGGAGAGGATCCCATTGAAAAGGAGATTAAAGTCATTAAGGAGGGGCCTAGAGATTAACTTAAACAATGGAGAGAACACCTTCAAGGCAAGACCACATCCAGTTAAGCCTCAAACTTGTAAAAGCAAAATGTTGCAGGGACCACTGAAGAATAAACCTTCAAAAATGGATAAAGCAGGCTGGAGTCCACTAAAAACTTGCAGTCAAACTTGGCAGTGTCATTCACCTGGTACTGGATTTAGAAGCATGAAAGATGCAGGAGTGAAGGGTAATCAGTTCTTCCTCAGCAGTTTCAGAAAGCTGAGGACGCCAGGTCGCATTCAGCAGGGGTTCCCCTGCGTAGAGAAGGACCCGATAGGTCATTGCATGAAGCTGTGAAGGTAAAGCCTGCTTGGCAATGGAAACCCGAAGAAGACATTCATGATGCCAGAGCTGTGAGGTATCTTCCAAGAAGACCTGCATGCATGGTGTGGTATCAGCATGAGAGAGATGTGTGTTGCATGCAGCAAAGGTAGGGAAGCTGAGCCATCTAAGCCCTTTGGAAGTAAAGTCCCAGAAGTTGGACATGGAGCTAATGGTTTAGGTGTTTTCCCTGCTGCTTTTCGGTCTTATTTTGGTCTGGTATTTCCTGACTATGCCTCTATTCCTCCATTTTGGGATGGTAATGTGTATTTGGTTCCACTGGATGTTGAGAGTATGTAGTTTGTCTTTTGGTTTTACAGGGGCTTACAGTTAAGATATTTCGCTGAGTCACAGAAGAGACTTTGGACTGTGGACTTTTGAATAGTAGTGAGATTGATAATGACTATGGGGACTTTAAAAGTTGGAGTAAATGCATTTTGTATTTTACATGGTCATGAGCCTATGGGGGCCAGGGGGTGGAATGTGGTGGTTTGAATGAAAATGTCCCCCATAGGCTCCAAGTATTTGGACATTTTGTCCACAGATGATGGTGTTGTTTTTGGAAGTCTTAGATGGTATGGCTATCCTGGCAGAAGCATGTCACTGGGGGTGGGCTTATAGAGTTCTTAAGCCTTGCCAGATGTCCAGTCACTCTCTTGTTTCCTGTGCCCGTGTGATGATGTGAGAGCTTAGCTTCTGCTGCTCCTGCACCATCCACATCCAGCCACCATGCCTCCCTGCCATGACAGACTGTAATTCCTCTGAAACCGTAAGCTCAAATAAATTCTTCCTTCTATAAATTGCTTAGGTCAGTGTTTCTATCACAGCAACAGAAAATTGAATAATACAACATACTTCACAGAATTAGAAAAAACATCCTTAAATTCATAAGGAAGCACAAAAGACCCCAGATAGCCAAAGCAACCCTGAGCACAAAGCACAACACTGGGGGGATTACTATACTAGATCTCAAAGTATAGCATGGTACTGCCAAAAAAATAGACACATAGATCAATGGAACACCATTGAAGACCCAAACACCACTACACGCAATTTCAGCCACCTGATATTTTATAAAGGTGCCAAGGACATACAACGGAGGACTGACAGCATCTTCAACAAATGGTGCTGATAAAACTAGATCTCCACCCAAAGAAGAATGAAACTAGATCCTTATCTTTCACCTTGCACAAAAGTCAACCCTAAATGGATCAAAGACATCAATGTAAAACTAAAAACCCTGAAACTTTTAGAAAAAAATATTGGCAGTAACTTACAAGATATCGGAGTAGGAAAGGATTTATTAAATTGGACAGAAGTCGCTCAGGAATTAAGGTCAGCAATCAACAAGTGGGACCTCATTAAACTAAAAAGCTTTGTACAGCAAAAGAAACAATTAAAAAATTGCAGAGAAAGCCCAGAGAATGAGAAAAATCTTCACCAGTGCAACATCTGACAGAGATTCAACATCCAGAATTTTTAAAGAACTCAAAAAACAAAGAATTGAGAAAACAAATGACAGAATTAAAAGATGGGCCAAAGATCTCAACAGAAAATTCTCAAAGGAAGAAACAAAGATGGTGAAGAAACGTCTCAAAAAGTGTTCAACATCATTAGGAATTAGGAATATGCAAATTAAAACCACCTGGAGGCATCACCTTACCCCAATCAGATGGACTAGGATCAAGAGAACAAATGATACCAAATGCTGGTAAAAGTGTGGAGAAAGGGAAGTGCTCATTCACTGCTGGTGGGGTTGCAAACTCGTGCAATCTCTGTGGAAAACAGTGTGGAGAATGCTTAAAAAACTAAAAATGAGCCTATCATATGACCTGGTCATACCACTCTTTTTCATATACCCAAAGGACTCATGCTATTGTAGAGAAACTTGAACAACCATGTTTGTTGCTGCTCTTTTCACAAAACTAAGAGATGGAAGAAACCTAAGTGCCCTTCAACTAACTAATGGCTAACCAAAATGTGGTATATTTATACAACAGAGTTCTATTTAGCAGCAAATAAAGATGAAATAATAAAATTGGCAGGTAAATGGATGGATCTAGAAACTGTTGTACTAAGTGAAGTAACACAGACTCAGAAAAACAAATGATGTTTATTCTTCCTCATATGTGGATGCTAGCACCAGATCCTTTTAAATTCCACATCCTTTTACTAAGATGATGATGTACAGCAGTCTCTTCTGCTGCATGAACTATCTACCATCATGACTGATCACTAAAACAGCATCACAATTGGGCTTATTGATGGTTTTACTCATTCATCAAAGGAGGGCCAAGCAGGGTCATTGGACCCTCACCGGATTATCCACCCACTCTTCCCAGTGAAATGTATGTAATTTGGCCCTAATCACACTTGGATTCCTAGATTTGGGAAGGGCTAAAATATAAAATTTGGGGAAGGCTAGGAAGAGAAGGCATGACTCATGCGGGGTAAAGGCTTTCCATTGTGAGTTCCCTCAGGTCATACATACACCTCAGCAACCCCTCAGTTATCTCGGTAAGTAAACTCAGTAAATTCATTGGTTTCCCCAGTAAAACTTTGACCAAACATTGTCTTGACACTAGAACCTAAAAAGGGAATGAGCATTGCTTAGTATCCCCAGGAAAAGAAGACTCACAACAGATGGAAAATTCGTTAACGCTATTATGTCTCATAATTATTGAAAAAAAAAAAAAAAGAAAATGAGAACGTTAAAAATATTTAAAAAAATATTGGAATGGAGATATTTTTCAAAATAGACACAAAAAATGAGAAAGTCTAAGCAAGTAATGAAGGTCCATGTAGGTTTGTTATTATATACAAAGGATGAGACAAAAATAATATACACATAATCTTAAAACTTCGAAGGTCATAGTTTAGTCAACTAGTTTAAGAAACAAAATATACATCTAGTCAAGGTTTATCTGTGAATATTTGGCTTTTTACCTAAGCTTTATCTACATAGCACATAGTAATTAAAAGTACCAGACTGGTGGAACTAACCTTATTAGATGTTTAACAGCCATACTTTGAGGCCTATACTAATGTGACCAGAGAGACTTAAAGGACAGTTTTTGTCCCTTGCTCTCCAAGGTCAACTAAATTCCAAAGGACTGAGGAACATCTCTCAAAATGTCCTGTAACTGTGGTGAGTCACCTGTCCTCTTTTTCAGGGAGGACATGGAGACCCCACAAGATGGACTTTAACCAGTGTCCAGTCTACAAAGAGAAGGGGAAACTCAGAAGAAACATCTCATTCATGCTTCCACGTGAAACAAGACATTGCTGACCAGGACCTTTGACTTAACTTCACATAGATGGAACTGGTAAAAGAATGGAGCCAGGAGCTCCTCCCAAGCCCATGTGACCCCTGAGGAACAGATTCTCAAATGACATTAAGTGTAAAAATAAATTGATTGATTTCTGTCGTCTGTATGGTCTTAAACACCCAAGAGGAAAGTATAATCAAATAGTAAAGTCATCAGTATATTTCTTTAAGTATTCAAAAGATTACACTTCTCAGACATTAGGATCAAGTCCATATAAAAAGTTATTTAGACAATTATTTCTCTTGATGATGTTGTTCCTAATCAGAAAGTGCTACTCGGATATAAGACTTCAAACCTTGGTCTGAAATACTGTATTGCCCACCTGTAGCTCAGGGAGACAACCAGCTATTGTTCTAAAGTGATGGATAAATTTGCTTTCTCCCCCAACCTAGAAGCCTTTGAGAGGGAAATGACACTGATTCTAACCACGCCAACAGCTATCAAAATACCCAAAAGCCAATCCTGAATCCATCACTCTAGAGTCCAGCCTTGGAAGACAAAAGGAAAAATGAGGAGGAACCCAATAGAGGGATGTTTCTGGAAGCCCTTGTCAAGAAATTCCAGTGGACTCTCAGATGAACATTTGAAAATTGCCCTGTTTTTACTTTTTCTTAGCTCCTTGTCTAGAACTTGTAATGCAAATTACTCTTGCCTTTACTTCTCTTTCACATCTCCTACTCACCAGTCAAGGACTTTCTTTACCTGCTCCAGATAAGAACTATGCAATTTGGAAGTCTTTTAGATAGACCCACTGAAGGGGTACTCCAATTACCTCAAGCTGCCGTCTCTGTTCAGCATGGAAGAAGCCAGAGAGGTCTGCGTCCAGATTCCCTATCTGCAAGTTGGATAACCTCTTCAGAGAATGGTATGATAAGAATAGGAGGTAGGAATTGGCTAGGCAGTTAGGGTAAAAAAACCACAAAGAAAAGTTGTCAGTTTCTTGGCTAAAACTCACAATGTCCTTGGGCCTCTTAGCAACATACTCTGTTCCACAGGCCAAAAAATGTCAAAAGTGTCCTGGGTCCACCTTCACGTCCCTCTGCTTCCCTGGGCGTGTACGACCTGCAGGCCTCACTCCAGGGTAAGTCAATGGCATGCCTTGACTCCCCCAGCCTCATTCGCCCTCCCATCTCTCCCGCCCATCTATCCTCCTAGCCTAGAACCTGCCCCATTCCTTGTCTTGGTGCCCCAGACACTGGGGGAACCACCACTGCTTCCTGATCCTTTGCATTCAGACCAACCCAGTTCCTTCTCAGGTACCCAGGAGCCCTCTGGGTCTGGCCCCACCCTCACCTCCTTCTGCTTCCCTGATCTGTACAAACCACCAGCCTCTCTCCTGATGCCGGGTCAGGTAACAAAATTAATCTACAAAAGTCTGTAGCCTTTCTATATACCAATAACAAGAAATCAGAGAAAGAGCACATGGAAACACTCCCCTTCACAATAGCTACAAAAAAATAAAATATCTGGGAATAAACCTGACCAAAGACATTAAATACCTCTACAATGAAAATTTTACATCTTTAAAGAAAGAGACTGAGGAAGACATCAGAAGATGGAAGGACCTCCCATACTCATGGATTGGAAGAATTAATATTGTGAAAATGACCATCCTACCAAAAGTCATTTATAGATTCAATGCAATGCCAATCAAAATCTTCTCCCTTGGTAATACCTGTTTCCTACTATCCCCCTCTTTTGTGCTTTCCTTCCCTTTACCCCCATGATTCCTTTCCATTTTTCTGGCTCCTGGGGTTACATCAGGATATAAACTCACATGTAAGGATTTGGTGCTAAGATGGGAGAGCATATCGCTGTTTTTCTGAGTTTGTGTACAAAATAGATGACCCAAACATGAGTGCATGCAGTTTCAGCCACCTTATATTTAAGAGAGGTGCCAAGAACAGACACTGGAGGAAAGACAACCTCTTCAAAAAAATGGTGCTGGCAAAACCAGATCTCTACCAGTAGAAAGATGAAATTAGGCCCCTCTCTTTCACCCTGCACAAAAGTCAATTCCAAATGGCTCAAATACCTCAATGTAAAGCCTGAAACTCTGAAACTCTTAGAAGAAAATGTTGGGAAAAACCTACAAGATATAGGTGTCGGAAAGGACTTTCTAAACCGGACACCAATAGCCCAGGAAACAAGGGCAAGAATTAACAAGTGGGACCTCATTAAACTAAAAAGCTTCTGTACTTCAAAGGAGACAACCAAGGAAACAAACAGAAAACCCACAGAACACGAGAAAATCTTCACCAGCGATACATCTGATAGAGGTTTAATTACCAGAATATATAACGAACTTGAAAAACAGAGACCCAAAACAAGAAGCAACCCAATTGAAAGATGGGCTAAGGAGCTGAACAGAAAGTTTTCAAAAGAAGAAGTAAAGATGGCTATGAAACATCTTAAAAGATGTTCAACATCACTAATAATTAGGGAAATGAAAATTAAAACCACTTTAAGATTTCATCTTACCCCAGTCAGACTGGCTAAGATCAAGAGAACAAATGATACCAAATGTTGGAGAGGATGTGGGGAAAGGGGAACAATCATCCACTGCTGGTGGAGCTGCAACCTGTTCAACCCCTGTGGAAAGCGGTGTGGAGAACTCTTAAAAAAACTACAAATGAACCTACCATTTGACCCAGTTATACCACTCCTTGGCATATACCCAAAGAACTCATCCTATTGTAGAGACATTTGTACATCCATATTTGTTGCTGCTCTTTTCACAATAGCTAAAAGATGGAAGCAACCTAAGTGTCCCTCATTGGAGAAGTGGGTAATGAAAATGTGGTTCATTTATATGATAGAGTTTTACTCAGCAGTAAAGAAAGATGAAATCATGAAATTTTCAGGTAAATGGATGGAACTAGAAACTGTTATACTAAGTGAAGTAACACAGACTCAGAAAAAAAAATCAACATATGTTCTCCCACATATGTGGACCCTAGAACCAAACCCCGATAAGTGAGTATGTATCAAGACATAACTACATGAACCAGGATAATGGAAAGGAACCAGGGAGATAAAGGAAAAGAAAGAACCTGAAAGAGAAGAAGAGTAGGAAACAGGCCATCATAAGGGAGATATAAAAATTGGATTAGTTTAAGGGAGAGGTGAGGGAAGGGTATAAAAGGAACCTAAGGGATAAAGGGAAAGAAGGAACTCAAGAGAGGTAGGACCGTAGGAGAAGGGTATTAGTAAGGGAGAAAGGGGGAAAATGGGGGCACCTTAATTGGGGAAACCATGATGGAGGGGTGAGACAATGCAAGAGATAAATAATGCCTAGCTAGTTTTAAAAAACAGAGGGAACCATATTACTCCAACAACCTAGTGACAAATTATACATAGCAGATCAAGAAATATATGTCTAGGTAAGGTTTATCTGAGAACAATTGGTCTTTGCCCAAGATTGATCTACATGACACACAGTAATTAAAAGTACCAGACTGGTGGAACTAACCTTCTTGGATGTTTAACAGACATACTTTGAGGCCTATAATTTGGTCTGAGGGACTTAAAGGACAGATTTTGCTCCTTGCCCTCCTAGGTCAACTAGTTCCAGGGGACTATGTGCATCTCTCAAAATGTTCTGTAATTGTGGTGGGTCACCTGTCCACTTGATCAAGGAGGCCAAGGAGACCCCACCAGATGGACTTGAACCAGTGTTCAGTATGCAAGAGGAGGGTCAACAGAGAGAAATCATTTCCTCCATGCTTCCAAGTGAAGCCAGTCATGGTTGAGTAGGACCTTTGACTTATCTTCACATAGGTGGAACCGGTAAAAGAAAGGAGTCAGGGGCTCCTCCCAAGCCTAGTGACCCCTGAGGAACAGATCCTCAAACGACCTTAAGAGTAAAAATAAATTGGTTTATCTGGGCCAACTGTATGACCTTAAACACCCAAAAGGAAAGTATAACCAAAGATTAAAGGAGCCAATATAATTTTTTAAGAGTCCATATGCATAGCTAAAGGCTACATAACAAGCAACAATGCCAGATAGGAGATACCTTCTTTTGAGTTGTTGGCCAGGGTGGCCAAAAGGATTCCCAGATAGTAACCCAGCATAGAACTGGGAAAATGAACAGCAGACCCCAATCTTATCTAAAGGAATATTGGCAACTGATTGCTGCTAGATGAGGAACCGCTGACCTTCCTAAAACAAAGACCTCTAGATAGGCTGATTAGATTCACCAGATGGACAAGTAGTGGGGAATGGCTGGGGGTGCCAACAACACAGCAGACCAGCAGACAGTAGCAGGGATTTCTGAGTATAAGGGCTCTAGTGGAGGGAGGGAGTCCATGGGAGGGTGCCATCTGGATGAAAGATTAAAGGGGTCAATGTAATTTTTAAGATTCCATATGTATAGCTAAAGGCAATATAAGAAGAAACAATGCCAGACAGGAGATACCTTCGTTTGAGTTACTGGCCAAGGTGGCCCAGACAGTAACCCAGCATAGAACTGGGGAAATGAACAGCAGACCCCAATCTTATCTAAAGGAATATTGACAACTGATTGCTGCTAGACGAGGAACAGCTGATGTTCCTAAAACAAGGCTCTCTAGATAGGCTAACTAGATTGAACAGATGGACAAGCATTGGAGAATGGCTGGGGGTGTTAACAACACAGTGGACAGTAACAGGGATGATAGAGTATATGGGCTCCAGTATGTGGGAGGGGGGAGACTATGGGAGGGGTGCCTTTTGGGAAGTGGGTATATAGATGAATAAGATTATGTGGGATGGCCTGTATGATATACACACAGAAAAATCAACAATTTTTTTTAAAAAGACATATTTAAGAAGGGAGCATAAAAATTTACTTCATGTTAAATAGTAGAGGTGACAAACATTACCAGTGAAATCTACCTGATGACTTTATATCCATACTCAGGTACTAAGGAGCCAAGTATAATCGACCATGACTAGTAATAATCAGATACATAGAGATTAAAGACACATGTGCAAATGCGTTAGTAGCATTACAAATGTAGGCATATCTTAAAATGAAATGGAGCTCTTCTTTAAAGGGTAAAATCTCATTCAATTTTATGTCTTACAGGGTTTATACTGAGTTCAATATTGTATGACTGTATTAATTTAACTGTGAACATAAAAATTACAGCCACCTTTCAAAGAGATGTCGCCTTGCTCTGGAATGTGTTACTGAATATGTTAAAGCTGTAATGAAATGCTTCTTCTAATCACGTGGTTATTAAATTAAAAAAAAAATTTAAATGTCAGAAGTATTTGGGAGCCTTTATCTATTCCTAAAAAGATTTTAGGGTTACCTTTTCAGAGGGGGGAATGTTAGACTAGCCAAAAGCTCCACCAAAAATAATAAGAATAATAATAAAAGAAGAAGAAAGAGTACATGAAGTTATAAGAAAAAAGTGATGGGGAGATATGGGAGGAGTCAAAGAGGAGAGGAGGAAGTGGTCATGGATTTGATTAAACCACCTTATATGCATGTATGAAATTCTCAAGAAATTATTTTTAAAAATAAAAACAAAAAAAGAACTTCCTTCTTCTCAAACACCCATAAATTAGAAGTTTATTGAGTAGACATGACAAAATAAAGATTATCCACCACCAAAATCTTGTTGAAACAAAGATACAGAATGATTCATGAAAAAAAGCTGTATTTTCACACTCTAATTTACAAGTGATTGACAATTAAAATATAACCCTCCAGATTGACCAAAGCTTATATTTCAGTATATCCCAAAGTAATTCTATATAACTAGGATAGCATACATTTCACATATTATGATAAAAATTTATTTTCTCAAATATCAGCAGAAAGCAACAAATATGTGCTCCATAAAAATGCAAATTTTAAAAAAAATTTGCAATCTATTCACCAAAGGAAATGTCCACAGGATATTTTAAATCATGAAGTGTGTTGGTATACTCATTAACCCGTGGGAATTAGCCATCTGGCACATGATAGCCTTACTGGTTTGAAAGAAAAATCATTCTCACAAAACACTGTTCCATTCAATATGTAGAACAGTCATTAATAGAGCACTCACTATTGGGTTGAAACACAAGGAAATAAGATCTGGGGCATAGAAGCAAGTCATCCTTAAAAACTTATTAGAGTCCCAGTGACATTGATAAAAGACCACACAACAACCTTTTGCCTAACCAAAGACTCAACAACAAAGAAAACAGCTGTATACGAAAAAGAGGTCTCACTCACAGGCACCTGCAGCACTTTACATTCCAAGCCCATCTGTCTACCTGTAGATTGTAGACCATTAATAGCATTCCATAGTTTAACAATGTTCTACCCACAGATCCAGTAATGGAAAGTGATATTCCACAGAATGAACCTGACAAGCAACTGTGCTGACATCTAGACCAAGTTCATTTAAATCTGTAATACACACAAGTTAGGACCAAAACAATGACAAAGTCTTTGTCACCTTAAATAAATGGGATGAGGAGTCAGACATCTAAGACAGGAAAGTCAGTAAAAAGATTTACTCTAATATCCCCACACTAAGACACACTGCACTGTAACCTCAAGCAGTACATCTTGTCTGATCACATATATGCCATTAACTAAGAATCACAGAAATTAAGCATTTGCTTTGTTACAAAACCTTGTCTTATTCTATAGGATAGAAATAGAGAATAATGCAAAAGAAAATTTAGCTAAGAGGCAGAGAGAATTGAGAGGTATTGGGGCCTCTGTGAGAAATGAGTCAGGCACAGTGGCTTTGAGAGAGGACTGGCTTAATGCTTTAGATTATGAGTAACACTGGACATGTGTCCAGCTGAGGAAATGCATCATCATTCATTTGTATTCTCATTCACTCACTTCTCTGGCCTTGCTGTCCTTTCCCAGAAGATTCTGTTGTTTCATACCTAAACGATATGATTCTTGTTCTCACTTGCTTCCAACATTTGCACAGACTTTTATTTAAGTCTAAATCGTGGGGTTTTATCTGAATTATTTCATTCTTTCAACTTAGGGTCTTCTGGTACCATGTCTGGGTTTAGTGAGCTTTCCCCATTCATGTAAAAAGATATGAAGACAAGTAAATGCCTGTTATTTCGGTTACGGCTATCCAAACTCTGTGATCAGTGCCAGATCTTTCTTGTTTTCCCAGAGTGACTGGGATATAATATGTGCCTCTGGCCCTTTGCTTTTTCCTTCATTTGATATACATTTGTTAGATTATTGTAAGAAGGACCCATTGCCATCCACTGACTAATTGACCTGTACCCAAGGTAGACATTCAATGAACATTACTGGAAGCAGGGTTCACCTAAGTAAAGCTTTAGGATTAGAACTGAGAGGGCCTGCAGATGAGTAAAAGATTATGAAAAACATTTCATTCAACAGATAAGATCTATGCACAATAGCAGTAAACCTCTCCCTGAGCCAAGAAGAAATATAGCTGGCAGGCACAAAATCTTATTTATCTTTATATGCTCTGTGGTAAGTGCATGAAGAAGAGCCAGTGCTGGTAAGTGGTGGTTGACAGAACAAATTAATAAATGAGGGTAGGTGCTCAGCCTTGGAAATCCCTGCCACTGACATAATATTCAGAGTCCTGCCTCTTATAGCTAGTCCCGATCAGGAGACACTTTTACCCAAACAGGTGAAAATCTCTGTCTCTGAAATAATAAAGGTCACGCCTGATGGACATCTGTAGACTAGGTGGTGGGAGCAACTCTAGCATACATTTCTGGTCTACCAAGGAGTCAAATGTTCCCAACTCTGCTTTTGTCTGGTGCTTTGTTTTCAGCACTCGGGTTTCCCCCAGCATTGTCTCTGAGACACTGCTGTGACTGACACTTACCTTCCTCCGGTTCATCTCCAACATGCTTTTGCCACAGAGAAAAGAGAAACAAACCACCAAATGGAGATAAGGGCCTTTGAATGAGCCTTGCCCCTGCCCAGTCCTGTCTTCCCAGATGTCCATCTGCCATGCTTCTGCCACACTGAATAGCCTGCTAATAAAGCCACTTGCCCCTTTTAAATACTGATTAATTATGTCATTCACAGGTATGATGATTTTGTGTCATTTATCAGCACTCAGGGACTGAGAGGTTTACTTTAGAATCACATAGAGATGAGGGAGAAAAGAATTCAATGCAGAAAACTTTCCCCCTATAACCAGGCTAGGGTACCCTATTGAAGTCTCACAGCAGCTCTCGTTGTAACATTATTCCAAACATTGCTTAACAATATTTTATGAAGCTTGCTAACTATAAGTTCCACGAAGGACAGTTGTGTCTGTGTTAGTCTTCATATTTTCCCCAGCTCCATCATAGAGCCTAGGCTGCAATAAGTGCTCAATGATCATTGGTTGAATGATAAGATCTCATGGAAACTACATCCAAACCTGTAAAATGAGCAAATAACAAAGCCCCAAGAAGGTTCAATGCCTGACTATGTTTGGAAAACAATCAAGAAGCCACCGAAATGATCAACATGGTTATTTTCCCATCCTGCCAACAGCTGAAAGTGAAGGATCTCAAGTGTCTGCTGTTAACTATTCATTTTCCTTCTCCAGATAGCTTATACTTCCACTACACACATTTCACTTTCTCTCTGGATTTCCTGTCTTCAAATTCCCTTACGTTCCTTCCTGGGTAAGTCTTCTGTGCCAAGCTCCTCATAAGCCACTGATCACTGAATGCCCTCAGATCCTGAACTGTTGCCATTTGTTGCTTAATTGATTTAATAGCCTGTACCCAGGCTATGTGATATAGAAGAGAGGCACTGTATACACATAACAGTGGAATGTTTCCCTTGTGGTAGAAGGCATAACTTCTCTCGGACATGGTAGTGCCTGAAGATTCCTTTCCTGAGCCAGGTATTTATAGAATGACTTAACCTGAACATTGTGCTAAGAACAAAAATGCAAGAAGTAGAAATTCCATGTAAGAAAGTCTTGGCTGGGCTGGAGAGATGGCTCAGTGGTTAAGAACACTGGTTGTTCTTGCAGAAGACCCAGGTTCGAATCCCAGCACCCACATAGCAGCTAACTGTCTGTAACTCCAGTCCCAGGGGATCCAAAAGCCTCTTCTGACCTCCAGGGGCATTGCAGGACATGGGTGCACTTACCTACATGCAGGCAATACACATAAAATAAAACTTAAAAATTAAAAAAAAAAGAAAGTCTTGGCCTTACCAGCTTCTTACTGTTGACAAATACATATTTTTGGTTTTTGTAACCTGAATGTTTCTGTGGATTTGGGATTTTAAAAAAATTTCTCTTCTTTTTCCTTCCTTCTTCCATTTTTATGTAAATCAGGCTGGCCTCAATCTCACAGAGATCTACCTGCGTCTACCTCCCAAGCACTGGGGTTAAAAGCATATGCACCATGCCCAGCTCTTTTCTTTCTTTTTAACTGATACAAAATGAATGTACATGCTTATAAGACAATCTCATGTAAGAGGTTTTCAATTAGCCTTCCTTAGATTTTTTTTCTTTTGTTTAGCAATAGATTACTAATATAATGGAAAATTGGCCTCCCACTTTACCATCATGACACTGTAGAACAGAGAAATTCAGATTTACCCAGAAGATATTGAAGAGTGTACACACGCATGTACACACATGTACAGGCACATGTACATATATATGCATGTACATGCATAAGCACACACAGACGTTTCTGCTTACTTGGAACACCAGCAAAAATGTATTATTAAATGATGAAAATCTGGATTGTTAGAGCCTATAGTATGTGCCTGATACTCATTGTTCTGTCCCAGAATAGCACCTTCCCCTTTCACCAGTAAAGACAATAAGGGTGCTAGTGTCCTGCGATTCTCACGGAACTGAATCTAGGCTTTAAAAAACAAAAATCACTGTGCTCAAAGAAGGGCCCATCTCCAAACAACAACCTGACCACATTCCCTCAGATTCCAAACACTGATCAGAACTGAGGGATCCATTCCAAAAGTTGATATATACTTTAATCAGAAGTCTGAACCAGATGTGTTTTCTGTCTCTTTATCCTTTTCAGCAATTAGGAAAATCTGTCTATAAGGCCTGTCAGGGATGATTCACCTGAGCCTGTCAGGTGACTGAACTTATCAAGTAGATGCACAGAAAGAGCTGCCAAGCCAAAGCTTTTACAGAAATCTCCCGTAGCTGTCAGGGCCAACCTCATTCTCTTGGGGAAGGTTTTTAATTACTTCATCTCTTTCTGAAAGATGGGGAATCAAGTAATTCCCCACTCTTCTGAAAATCACCTAGATAACTTGGAAGCAATGAGAACTGTTTATCTGTTCATGATATTGGACTCTGATTTCTGTAACACTCTTCTCATTTCTGAAATAACTTGCTAAGAAGCCCTGGACCTGTATTTGTCTTTTTCCCCTTTAGGCACCTAACTCCCATTATAGTTATGAGTTTATTGTCAGAGCTCAGCAGCCAGCATTGCAATCACTGGCTCTCATCCTCCCCCTGGTGCTAGTACTGCCTTGCTGAGTGATGGATCTCTTCAAGTTATGGGTTGTAAGTGAGCTCAGAGCCACTGAGCAAACAAGTTTACTCAGAACTTCTGGCACAGGAAATCTACCAGGTCCAGATAATGGCTTTCTCTCCTGGCCAGATTTTTCTCATTCAACCTTTGCCATGTAGATTGTTATTGAACAAGAGAATGAGAATTTAAAAAGTTAATAATGTCTACAAATGCCTTAAAGAAATAAAGAAATAAGCATCCATCCACAAGTCCTTCCAGGAAGTAGGTGGGTATGGGGAAATCCAATAACAAATTTCACACCAACAGAATCATTTTAAGTTTAGTGAGCCTGTGTTCTTCTATAGGTCTGTCACAATTTTAGCAACAAACTCAATCTATTTTATAAAATCTACTTCTCATTGAAAAAATATCTAGAAGCTTCACATAAAATGAAACAAAAACATTTTATTTTGCCAAGAAAATAGTCACTGTGATAAATTAGGAGGGGCTTCTCAGGTGAGTTTTAAATCAAGTAACTTCAGTGAAATCTTTCAAAAGAACATTTAACTAGATCACAGCTACATCTAAACTCAACCAGTGTATAGCTACAGACATCACGAAGACCCACTTTTTTTATAGGACACTAAACAGACTGGAGGCAAGATCTGTGGTCCTCCTAACTCAAGAGAATTTATTTTTAGGTATAGTATTGGCTTTTTCCAAAGTGAAAATCAAATATTTCACAGCACTTTGCTTGGTCTTACCTAAATAACTGTCAAATATTGTTGTTCTTTAAAAATATCATCTTTTGACATTCAATCTTTACTTCTTAAAGCTAGGCTACATTTTGTGTTTCAATGTTTCACAGTGAACTAGACTTCCAAGTTTAAATACCCCCCACCAATTATGTACCTGCTAACTCTTTTTATTACCGTAATTAACTAAGTTAATTGAACAATGCCATTTTTCAGTAACTTTCAGTGTGCTTCTTCACATACTTGGCATTGGGCCTCAAAATCTGTTCTATAGTTTTCAACTTGTTTCAACAGCAACTTGATCAATATGGTAATTTTCTTGAAACTCTCTTCTTTCTTGTTATCCTTGATTATTTTTAATTAACTCAAATTTAGTGGCTAATCTGTTATAATCCTTATTGACACATTGCACAGCCATGTCTTTCTAGTAAGCAAGTGTTGATAGTAGAATTTCTGGGTTCTGGGCTTCTGTTTAGATCTTAGAAAGCACTAATTATTTGTCCCCCTGGGTGTAGAAGGGGAAATTGAAAGCTTGTAGTACACTCCTTTCTAAACTTGGAATTCTGCCTTCCAGCAAAGACCTTGAAAACAAAAAGCCTGTAGTGCCTGTTTATAGCTCTGATGACCAAGAAAACTACTTTTCCACATAATCTTATTTCAGACATTTTATCTTATTGTCTGGTCATATGTCCTTAAATATAGGTTCAGAAAATACAGTTGTTACTTTTATGTCTAACATTGAAACATATACCTAAAGTATACACCCCAACAATCCCTGCCTGTCCAAGCCTCACACAAGACAGAAGCATGTCGCTAATTTGCAAGAAAGAAGAAAACCCATAGCAGCCCTACATCAGACAATCCTCACTCTCTGGACAACAGCCTTGGAGCTAGCGAGTCCAGACACTGCATACTCATCACAAGTGGAGTAGCCACAGTTGATAAAATGACAATCTCACCTGAACCATACATCTGTTTGAGGTACAGATGTATCTCATGGTCTCCCTATCCAAAGGCGTGTACCACTTACATCCAGCTACAATTCCCAGGATTTTGAGCCCTGCTCTTCTCTCTCACTGCTTTCCCGCTGCCCACAGTGTTTTTCTGGTAATCCAGACACTCTAGGGCTTATACCCAGGCAGTGATCATTTCCTGGGACATGAAGATTGCTTAAATAGCCTGGCCCATTATCTGTTTCATTAAAAGAAACAACAACAATCTGCAACAATTTAAATCTGCACTCTATAATAAGAGCGATGAAGTTCCTTAAAGGCAAAGGGAGCAGGATTTGGACTCAGTTATTCTCTTAAATATTAATCTCATTCTTAAGAGTTTTAAACTCCCAACCTCATGTTAAAATTCCTTTTATCCCATACTAGCTCCCCACTGTGTTTTAATTATCTATCTCCCCACCCCACCACTTCATGTTTCTCTCAATTCATTTCTTGCTAACTCCCTAGCTGTCTTCACCACCACCTGCAATGACAACTCTGGGATTCTTGGCTTATCTGACTATTCCTCCAACCCCCATCTCTGAAGACTTGGCTGACCATGGAATAAAGCTGTGGAGACCCCTGGGAAGTATCTTTTTTTCCTCAATAGTAACAGCTTTACTCTTCTGAAAATTTTGTGTAGACCCACAGGCAGCATCAGCAACATTTTGTAGGCAGAAACAAGGAAAATAGATTTAGCATTTAGGTCATATTTACTTAAGAAAACTATAAGATTTGGATTATGAATAGATCTAATTGAGCACATTTCAGTTTCGTGATCTTGGATAAGTTATTTACTGGAGTTTTTATCTGCTTCAATACACTTAGGACCATTGTAAGAACTAAAGGAGATGATGTATTGGGTGCGATTGGGAGTTGGAGGAAGGAAGATCAAGGCATTCAAGGGCCGAGTTGAGTCCATGACTAAAAACACAAACGAAAAAGGAGATAATGTATCTTAAATGTCTGGCGCACGAGGACTCAAAAAAGTATGTTTTTGTAATTCCATAAGGTTGATTTTACAAAAGAGAAAACTGAGTTTTTCAGTTTGACACGTCACAGAACTATTAAACAATGGCTGCCAAAAAAGAAATCTCTTTCTATAAACTTTTTGCTGGGAGGCAATCGGTCTTCAAAAGGGGAACTTTCACATGGAGGTTTAATTTTTGCAAAAGGTCTACTCCGGGCAACTTCAAGGAGACATTTTTATTTGGGTTTAGATCAGCAGCTACATGTGTGATCATCAGTATTGTTCTGTCCTTCCTTTGCTCCATGACAAAAGCTAAATACTCAAAAAGAATAGGAAAGATAAGCTACATGCTCTTTTTCTTGTCCTTGTTCTTCTTTCTCTGATGGCTTGAGAGTTAAGATTGTCAGAACAATTTTTAAAATAATTTAAAAAAAGCTTTCAACTGAGAAGAAGTCAATCATTTCATCTGAACTGATGCAGAATTTCAGGACTCCTGGAGTTTCTGTTATACTTAGAACAAGGTCAAAATACAAAACGCCCTTGTTTGACTTCACTTCCTTCAGGTATACGTAATGCCATGGTATGAGCCTCATATCATTTTTCTTTGAGTGGTTCAAGCCCGCACAATGTGATCCTATCAGAATTCTATTGGCAATTATTTTTAAATGATTATTTGTGGCTAAATATACTAGGTTTTCTTAAATCACAAAGCAAGACAATTATGAGCAAGAACAAGGTTTTCGCAACAATTTAGAATTCATCGACCTCTTCTAATGAGAATGCTCCCAACCAGCACTCCAAAGTTTTGATTCAGAACATGGAGGTCAGCCTTTAGTAAATGTCAAAGCAGGTAAAACGTAGCTTCTTTGGTCCATCCTAACAGAAACGCATGATTCTTAAAGGCGCCCTAATTTCAGACTTGAGAGCAAACCTCTCAAGTTTTGAACTCAAGACATTATTTAGCAAGTTTGTCGTTTCCTGTTAGCAAATACTTTGTTGTTGTGGGGAACATTTATCACAAGGTAAAGACCACATCCCTCTGAGGGACACTGCACATCTAGCTGAAATCAACAAAAGTCTATGTTTAATTCAGAGTAACTGAACCCAAAGCACTATGGATTTTGAAAGCATTTATCTTTATTTGGGGGTGACGTTGAGACAGGGTCTCCTTGTAGACTCAGCTGGTCTGAAACTCCACATACATACCAGACTGGCCTCACCAGACTGGGATTAAAGATATGTATCACCACGCTCTGCGTGAAAGCATTTTTCTTTTAAAGACACCCTTCACATATGCTATCAGGTTTGTTTTTCTGAATAAGGATACATAGATGTTATTTCTTCATTTTCTTTTTCCAAGCTTAGATATGGAGGTCCCAGGGAGGATATTAGTCGAATGTGTAATTAGCTCTAACACATTGTTTTTCAGACTCCAAGCCATACTTTTCTCATTATCTCCTGACCAGACCCCCATCCTATTCCAGACACTAATGGGTGAAGTGTATAGGAACTTGAAACTTGATTGTAAACAAACTGATTCACAGAGATTGGAAAATTATATTCAAAATAATTTTATTACACTACTACTTTTGATAGTAGCAAGACTTGAAATCCGTGTGGCTCTGCCAAAGGGAGACATAAGGGAAAATACGGTGTGCAGTCTGGGGGCTTCTTTTGTCCCGTATGGAAGATATTAGTTCAGCAGGTCCCAGGACTACCATCAGAGAAATAAGTGGGCAGATTGAAGCAGTATCAGCCTGTCCTTATATTTGGCAGATAAAGATGCCAGACTGCGTCAGGACACAGATTCGCCTGTGCCAGTATTGTGAGAAATAAACTAATTCTTCTTTTGTTTTTCTGTATTTCTCAATTACTACACTCTGGTTAAAACAAAACTTTTTCTTAGAATTTTGAAAAAAAGATTTCATTAAAAAGTTAGTATAAAATCAAGGCAGAAAGAGTTTGAAACACAGGAAAACAAACACAAATACACTAAATGCCCAACACCCACAACTGAAAGATAAACACAACAAACACATTGATTTTTGCCTTCCCAGCAATCTTTACTTTGAAAAAGACACCACATGACACAAAGTGTTTTATATACAATGGCGTTCACTTTATCCTTTTTTACTTATGGACACTGCATTAAGTTGACTGAATATGTAGCTTGACTCTTTCTTGCCTACCTGTTCATCCTTTCTGGTGGCACCCTCATATACAGACCCTGAGCTTAGGGAGCGGCAGTGCAACAAAGTTCAAGCAGAGAGAGACCTGAAAAAGCACATTTTTCTCTTCTTTGTGCTTGAACCATACATCATTAAAATGTACCCAGCTAGCCTGTGGGAGGATGATTGACACCGTTTCGTGTCCCCTAATTGGAAGCAAACAGTCCACCAAATACACTACCAAGACCAGAAAGATAGTAAAGCCCAGAGACTCTCAATATTTTTATTCAGTGTTCATCTCAGCAACTGTAATGTGAAGATTAAAAGAGAAAAGAGAAATGATGTCTTTAAACAGGAATTAATAGCACAATTTCTAATATTAGAACAGGACCCGTTTATAGGGGTCAATCTCACAAGCTTCACATTCACAACCAGTGTTAATCTTCATTTGGTTTGGATATCAATACGCACTGCTCAAATTCAACCCAAATCAATATCAAAATCAAAGAAAACAACTCTGATTATTTCAAGTCACTGAAACTCTCCATGAGGGAAGAAGTTACAGATGCTGGCAACGAGCTTCCAGTAGGAAAGAAACTGCCTTTTAGAAGGAAAGACACAAACCTATAGTCATCTAATGTCTGCCTATCTGTCAGTCAAACAACAGCAGGATTGTTAGGAGTTGGAGGAGGTAAATATTTAACTGGAAAATGCTACCACAAATTCCCACTAGAACAAATGGCAGGATGATATGTGTATTGAATTGACAAGTGACATTCTGCAACTTCAAGATCAAAACTGGAGAATTCATGCTGGAATCTATGCTCTCCCTGGCTTAATACCTTCACCCTTCCCCTCCCAATGTGCTGAAGAGCTAATGAGAGGCCCTTCCTAATGGCATGAAACTCTTCAGAACACTATCACCAAGGTGATCCAAAAAAGTAATTCCGAATGCCTTAAGATACTTTGAGACCAAAAGCATCTCAAGCTTGCTTTCCTTACAGTCATAGTGATAAGAAAGGAAATATATTTGTATCACCAATTATCTGACTTCAGGCAGTTTCAGTTCTTAACAGTTTTTCAAAGAAGACAGAAATAAAAATGAATTAAGAGGACAGTTTTGTAGCATATTCATGACCGAAATTAGCTTGCTGTAATAAAGTGGTTTATTTACATTTGGTTGCCATGGATCACAAGAAAATAATGCTCAAAAAAAGTCAGTCTATCTATCATCTAGATAGCTAGCAATACATCTAAGCCTCTAGCTATCTCTTTTTTAAAATTTTTTTCTTGAACTTTTGTACATTTCATACAATAGTTCTTAAACAAATTTAGAGTGCCCCTCCCCCACTGGACCTCATGTATTCCTCTATACATGTTAACTCTTATCCAGTCAAGCATTTGTACCCAGATGTCCTTTGGTACAAATTCATCCACTGAAGTCTAGTCAGTCCATCTAGAGAGCATTGGTAAGGCCTACTTGCAGAAGAGATGGAAAGACTGCAAGAGCCAGGGTTGGTTCATGAACATAGAGAAGCAGAGGCTTTCAGGCCACTGCTTGTGGTAATAGTGATATTGAGCACAGAACCCATGTTAAGTCAATCAGACAAGGGCCCAGAGTGGAGTGAGGGAAATGGGTGGTAGGTTGGCCCTAGTCTGGGAACTATTGGAGACTGATTACTACCTGTCTATTTTAGTTATTTTTTTTTTCATTACAATTACCAAACACCTAACAAGAAGCAGTTTATGGGAGAAATGGTTTTTCATGGTTTACGGTTTGAGAGGTCATTTCATCATGCCTGGGAAGACACAGTGGCAGGTGAGGAAGGTATGGTGGCAGGAGCACAAAGCTGGCTAATCACATTACATCTGCAGTCAGGAATCAGAGAGTGATGAAGCCTTGTGCTCAGCTGTCTCCTTTCTGTGTAGTCCAAGATCCCAACCCATGGAATGGTGCCACATACATTTAGACTGAGTCTTTCTTCCTCATTATTAACCTAATCTAAAAATTCCCTCACAGACATTCCCAAAGATTTGTCCCAATAGTGATTTAAATCTCAAATTGACTGTCGAGGTTAATTAACCATTCTAAGTCTTGGTTATACATGGCTGATGTTTATTGAAGAAAAACAAATCCAAAAGCAGTATGTCTTTTAGTGTCTTGGAAGTCTCAGTTGCACTGGATGAATACCAACGTCAGACAGAACAACAGAAACACTGTTCAGTAAAATTGCAGTCTATAATATTTTTAATTTGCTTTTCAACATATTTTGGAAATTATAGGTACTTAGGTTTTCAGCACTATTTGTCACAAGTTCACCTTTTAAGACAGAAACTGGTAGAAGTGAGTATGTTTGTAAAGGAACACATTGCACGTTTTCAAACGTTCTCCTGTAATTTAACATTTCCGGCACAGCGTCTTTGCCCCTACCTTTGAGTTCCAGTCTGTGAATGCTCTCCACAAACTGCTGGTGAACAATAAGCTCAAAATGAATTTCTTCTTTGGAGAAAAAGTATTGAGACATTTCCATAAGAATTTCATAGAAATCATAAAAGCATGAATTAGTAACATCTTCTTTAGAAGACTTTTAAATCATATCAAACAACAAAATTCTATTCTAAAAAAATCAAATGATAGAGAAGATATACAATTCTACTGTAATAAAAGCTGTAAAGCCTAAAAGCTATTAGAGAAAGTAAGATATTTGACTATGAACTATACAAGTCTGACTCCATAACCCCAAATTCTATGGATAATGAAATCCAGTTCCCACTTTGTTTTACCTATCTAAATATCTCAGAAATACTTAAAGAAAACATTAAAATATTTTACTGTTGAAATTTTCAAGTGTAATTCCACCTTATTTTTAAGCTATGTTCCTAAACCCAGATTTCAATATTTATTTGGTTTCACTACGTTAAAAGAAACAAAAATCCTTACTGTTGTTCTCGTGTTTCCCCAAGCCTTGCACATAAGACATTAGCTTTCCTCTGCTCTTTATTTTCAACAATGGTTGCCATAAGAGTCCTAGAAGTGAGAGATAGTATCCCCAGGAGCAAAGCACAGGTAAACTTACTGCCCAGAAGTCCAGATCCTTGAACTTGATTTCTTCGTTCTTGAGGATGTAGAGACCATCTGATCCTCTGAGGCTTAGAGAACTGGCTCAGACATGCTGGTTCTGAGTCGAGTATGGTAGCACATGCCTTTAATCCCAGCACTCAGGCAGCAGAGGCAGGCAAATCTCTGAGTTCAAGGCCAGCCTGGTCAACATAGTGGGTTCTAGGCCAACTGGAGCTACAGGGAGATCCTGTCTCAAAAAAACCAAAAGAAAAAAAAAAAAGAAAAGAAAAACATACTGCTTCCGATCACAGAGGAGGGGGTAGAAAGTCTATAAGAACTAGAGGGCTGGGATGCTTGTGTGAGATAGTGCTTTCTAGACATGACAGGGCTGCTGTACCCATCAAATTGCAACAATATGATTGCATACAAGACCACACCAGTCCACATGCCAGTACGTACATATGTTTGGGGTGACCACTTGGGATTGAGGAGTCCATCAGGGATGCATCCCTGAGAAAACTGATTCTTTGTACATGTTAGGCAAATGTGGTATATCACTGAGTTATCTCCCACTGTTCTCAGAGTTTTGTATGTATATATGTTTTGTATGTTATACATTTTCCCCCATCTTTGACATAGTGCTTGGTTGACCTGCAGTTCTGCTGTCTGGAGCACTGTGTTAAATGCTGAGGGAGTGGCTGTTTGGGGGATTTGCTAGTACTAATATTCAGATTTCTTTGAGCATAATACTTTTAACTATTTTTAGATGTTTTTAAATATATTCTTCGGGCTTCCTTTGATTTTAATCTCTGTGAATGTCTTTCTCAGATACTTATGTCTGATTTGCTTCTGGCACTCCAAAGCTTTTTACCCATGAACAGCAGAAAAAATGCTGAGAGAGATTATTTCTTTGCCATATTATAATAAATTTTATGATTCACTCAGGAGCCCAAAGTCCTTTGAATTACTTTGATAACAAAGGAACCACCTAGAAAGTGCCTAGTAAATGACAGGAGCCCAATAATTACCTTTTTTTTCTTTAAAATTTGACCCAAATTCACCTGAACCAAGTAATACAGAATTTCCCATATCTTTCATTTATTTACACAAACAAGAAAGCAAAGCACTCATCAATTTACATAATGCTTAAGGCTGAATTTGGATTGGCACATGCAAAGTTTGCTTTAGGTAGAAAAGGATAATTCTGCTCTTCATCAAAGGAAGGAATTTATAAATAATTAGGAAACACCAAGTGAGTCAGTGAATAAGCAGAAACTGTCACAATCAGCTTGACCTTAAACTTTGCAGCTAACCCAGAACATAAGCCCCAGAGGGCAGATTTCGTGCAGGTACCAACAGTGGGTATGTGTGCTTTAATTCTGCGCTTAAATTATGAGATCTATTTTTCTCCTACACTAGAGAATCACACAACAGAACAGGACCTCACAGTTTGACCCTAATCAGCATTGAATATTATCCCAGAGTAAATGTGCGGCTTAATTTGCTGTGTGATGGCCACTGAGCAGTACTCAGCTCTCAAGCCTGGCTTTGTATTCTCTGCACATGTATCCCTTCAATGTAGGCAGCATTTCTGAATCGGAGCTTAGGATTTTCTGCAAGTCCAAAAGAAACGTTCTCTTTATAAATCAATGTTAGTCTGATAGCATTAGCAATTTGCCGGGAGAAGATAGAACCCCACTGTAACTTGGTTGACAACAAACACTTTGGTAATTTCTCAGGAAAAGTATTTCCTGTTGATCATTAAAAGCCAAATTTTGAGCCACTTCCCCCTCTGGATTAAATAAATACTATTAGTTTTTCAACTGTGTACAGTAAATATGGATTTCAAGACTTGTTTGTCTGCATTTCTTAAAACATTTATGAACATTGAACAGATGAATTTGTTTTAAGCATATTTTTTCATTTGAACACTTTTCCCAATGGTTTTTAATATGGATACCGTTCATCACATATTGAATAAAGCAACTTTTACTTTATTTAATGTCTTGACCCAAATCACATTGTCTCCATAAATATTTTACAGTCTGTGTGCAACAAAAGCGTGATTACCAAAGTCATGTCTGCACTTGTAGGTAATACGCCATAAAAAATGGATTATTTTTCCCTTCCCTTGTTTTTCAGAGAGGGAACTGGTGCTTGCATTTGCCCAAGTGGGTTTTTTCCTTTCCTTTTCCTCTTTTTTAACACTAACTAGCTCCTTAGGGGTAAGATGCTGGAAACATGGGTCTGTGCCAAGTTACTATCTCTATAAAATTCACAAAAGAATAAGAAAACATTGCTCACTTTACTTCTTTCCAGCTGTTTTTCTATGAAAGAAGACAATTTGAGACTTCCATTATCCTGATAGATTGGGTGAATCTACTCTCTGACTGATTGGGAAGAAGTTATGCTGCTTTTCAAAGGTACAAAATAAAAACTAAAATAAAATAAAACTCAATTATTCCCTCTGAAATGTAGCAAGAATCTTGCCTTTTATTATCACCAGCTTTTTCACACACAACTAGAGTATTTCCTACTGTTGCTAATGCTTTGTAAATGTATTTAAAGGTACCTGATAACACAACATTCTATGGACCAACTTTTGACTTTATAATATGAAACATGAAGACATAGCCTGAATTCTTAGAGAAATCCAATTATCTTGGGTCATTGAATGGTGTGGATTTTGCATTAGTGTTTTTTCTCTTCCCTTCATCCAAACTCCAATAAAATAGTCATTCATTTCTATTTAATTCTTATTGACTGAGATAAACTGAATAAAGTTTATGTGTTTAATAGTACTTCTTTCAGTTTCTAAGTGCCTCCTCATAGAGATACCCCCCCTTAACATTTGTGTCAATTAATGGTCAGTTGGGATAGAAGTAAATGTGGGCTGGAGAGATGGCTCAGAGGTTAAGACCCCTGGTTGTTCTTGTCGAGGAGCCAGGCTCAATTCCCAGCACCCACATGGCAGGTAACAATGGTCTGTAACTCCAGTTCCAGGGGATTTGACACCCTCTTTTGACTTCCATGGGCATTGCACTCATACACATAAAATAAATAAAAATGTAAAAGATAGAATTATATGAAATGTTTTTTAATGAAAATGGAGAAGTTAAATGGCTACCCATTTATAAGTTTGTGCATTTTTATTGACTCAATAAAATCATTTTTTGACATTTTTATGAGATAACCTTAGTCTATTTCTTCAAGTATGTATGTATACATGCAAAGTAAGCTTGGTATAATATTTCATAAGTGATACTTCCTGGGTCCTAGAAAAGGAACATGAAAAATCCCTTTACACTACCTTGCAACCACAATTAGATTTGTATCATGTCTATTGTTTGTGGCTTTCCTGGCCCATCCTCCATATTCCTCCTTCCAACACCAGACACTGTTTCTACTGACCAAGCATTAAGTACCCAGACAAGGCAAGCCTGGCCACAGTGCCAGCTCTAAGGTACAGGCACCAGTAGCAACTCTGCTGGGCAGAAGTATTCCCCTGGGCTATTTAACACTGGTGCCAACAGAAAAATCGTTGTTTTTATGTTTAAGATGCCATCAAGATACAGGTTTGGAGCTACCACAAACTAAATTCCCTGCAATGGTTTCATCTAATCTGAGCAACTGAAACCAGCAGAGGAGAGATGAAGCTAAAGGAAGTCCAGTGTTACTTGAGTTCCATCTTTTTCCACATATCCAGCTCTTCTCTTGACTTTCCAATAATCTGATAATGTGAATCAACAAATCCTTCATTTTTACTTCTATATTTTGATTTGGGTTTGTGTCTCAGCAAAAGAGATTCTTGAGTAACACAGCTGATGGATGAATGAATACAGTTAGTACTCTCTGCCAGATGTCAATTTAGAAAAATTGCAAGTGTCCTGGCCCTGATCTCTCTCCTATCAGGTTGCTGTAGTACCAGAATCTGAGATTTCAGTTCAAATATAAATATATCCTATAAGTATTAAGATCTATTTTCTGTCATCTGGTTTGAAGATGTCAGAGGAAATTTAATATCTTCTTTCTTCTCATAAATTATCCCCAAACAATAAGAAATCTTTCTATGTAAAGCTGTAAAAGAATTTGTATTCTTTTGTGTGTGTGTGTGTGTGTGTATGTGCACACGCACACGCACGCACACTTAAGTGCAGGTGCCCATGGAGGCCAGAAGAGAATATTGGAACCCCTTAGAACTGGAGTTACAGGTGGTTGTGAGCTGCCTGATGTGGGTGTTGGAAACTGAACATGGGTCCTCTGCTGGAGCAGCAAGTGTTCTTAACCACTGAACCATCTCTCTAGCCTGCGAAAGATTTTTTTAGGTTAAAAATAACCTAAGTTTAAGATGATTAACTTCTGTATGGATAAGGTGTTCTGGAATTGGGACTGGAACATGAACTCCATCTTAATTTATTGCCTATCACTCCAAAATTTGGTAAGTTAAAAAGACAATGGTCATCCAAAGGCACAACACGTGCAACTACAAATCTCAAACAAAATGGGATCTCAGTTATCTAAAATCATCAATGTCTACTGAAGAGTAAAACAATGAAGTAAAAAGTGCTTACAAGAACAATTATATTGAATTCATAGATTGCAACTGGTTGATGACTGGAACCATGCTGATATGATAACTAGCAGGCAAAGCTAGGAATCATGAGGAAATGGAGTCAGGCATACACACACACACACACACACACACACACACACACACACGCCTGCACACAGACATACATACACACACATAAAAACATTCTAGCACAGAACATTTCATTTGTGCCTTCCCTACATTAAGCTCTGAAAACAAAACACTTGGGGAAAAATCCTACAATTTAAAAATAATTATGTACACTTACCAAAAAAGACTCTATATAAAATGTCACAGATAAAAGAATAAACAAATGGCAGACAAATAATTCATGAGGAATGAGAGGAAAACATGGCTATTGAGCAGAATAAAAACTTGACTATGTTAGTTAAGCTTTCTGTCTCTATAACAAACTCCCCAAAGATAATTAACTTACAAAGAGAAAAGGGTTATTTTTAGCTCAAAGTTTTACAAGCTTCAGTCCGTAATTGAGAGGCCCCATTGGCTGCATTTGTGGTGAAATAGCATATCATGGAGAGCATATGTGACAGAGAAATGCCTTGCCTCATGAACTGAAAACAATGAAGAGTAAGGAGGGATCAGTTCTCACAGTCCCCTTAAAGAGCAGAGCATGCACCAGTGATCTAATTTCCTTTTACCAAGCCTTATCTCCAAAAGGCTCTATTACCTTCCAATAGCATCATTCTGGAGACCAAGCCTTTACCAAATGGGCATTTGGTAAATCTTCAACGTCTCATCTATAACACCAGCTGTGGTGGTTTAATCAGAAAGTCCCCCATAGGTTCCACACATTGGAACAATTGGTCAGTTAGTGGCACTATTTGGGGAGAGTCATGGGACCTTTCAGGAGGTATAGCCTTGTTGGAGGAAGTATGTCACTGAGGATGGGCTTTGAGAGTTCATAGCTCTGCCCCACATCCTCTCTCTCTCTCTCTCTCTCTCTCTCTCTCTCTCTCTCTCTCTCTCTCTCCCCCCCGCCCCGCTTTCCTTTGCCCGTCCTGCCATGTCCCACCCTCACCATAATGGGCTCTTATCCCTCTAGAACCATAAGCCAAATAAACTGTTCTTTCTTTTTCTTTTCTTTGTTCTTGTTTTTTTTTTTTTTGGTGTTTTTGTTGTTTTATTTGTTTTGTTTTATTGAGACAGAGTCTCCCTGTAGCCCCAGCATGCCTGAAACTCACTATGTAGATCAGACTGGCCTCACAGAGATCAGACAGATCTCACAGAGATTGGCTTGCCTATTTCCTCCCAGTGCTGGGATAAAAGTCATGTGCTACCACATGATTGCATTCTATAAAAAAATTTCTTCATTCCATAAGTTGCCTTGGTCATAGTATTTTATCATGGCAATGGAAAAGAAACTAATACATGACCAAATTTATTGCCATGATTCAGTAGGAGTACTTATTAAAGATAGACCAGGATCATGCATGAAGAGTATATCAATACAAGAAGGTCAAACCAAAGGTAAGACATGGAAGGGAGAATTAAAACAAAACATCGCAGTATAAGCAACATAGAGCAAATGACAAATGATGATAGATTTTAATATATAGAAGGTAGGTAGGACAAAATTTAGGGAAAGTAAGTGAACAAAGTTTTTTTAATCATTAGATAAATAATAATATATATGAAATATAAGATTCAACCTATGCATATTTGGTGCTCCTAAAATAAAATCAGATCAAAAGAGAAAAGCATTTAAATTTTTCATAAATCATGGTCCTCCAGAATAAAAGGTTTGAAGTTGTAGACAGAAAAGTTATCCTAGGTTCCAGAAAGAAAAGTAAAATACTAAAGACAAAATAATACACCAATGTTCATATTCTGGTAAAGTTACTGGACTTCACATACTAATGAAGAATCTCAAAAGCATCTAGGCAAAAAGAGAAAGTCCACCTTGGAGGAGAATACCAAGTTAGCCTTAAATTTCTCCAGTATAAGTTCTGTCTGTCTAGAGTTCCCCATTTAGTGATTAGGGCTTTGTTATCTGCAAGAGTTCATTCTCAGGAGTGGTTGGAATGAGGGAGTGGCATGTATGTTCCCTGTGTATGTGACATGACAATAGGTTCTTAAAAGTTCAGCTTATACAGAGTAGAAATGAGTTATGAACCTTACTTCTAACTGAGGCGCTATAGACAGTTGATGGTTTCTGAAGGAGGGAGAGTTAATTTTTGCCCAATTTGCTCTCTGATGTAACAAAACACTAACCAAAACCAACTTGGGAATTAAAGGGTTTATTTGGCTTACAGGTTATGGTCCATCATGGAAGGAAGCCAAGGCAGAAGCTTGAAGCAGAAACCGTGGAGAAACACTGCTGGCTGGCTTGCTTCTTCTGAGAACTTTCTTATATGACCCAGGCCCAACTGTCCAGGGGCGGCACCATCCAGAGGGTTTGGGCCATCCTACATCAATTAGCAACTAAGAAACTGCTTCACAGACATGGCCACAAGCCAATCTGATGAAAAAACTTCCTAAATTGAGATTCCCTCTCTCCATGTATATTTAGGTTTTTGTCCTGTTGACAGAAATTAACCAGCACAGTTTTCTTTAAGGGTATAGTTCCCTTTAGATTGATCGTGCTCCATCAGATGGTCCCACAACCAGAAGTATATGCACAGCACAAATTGGTGCCAATGGGTTATTAAATTAAGAAAAAAAAAGGAGGTGAGGGTAGATCTATAGGAGTTAGGGATGAACATGTTTAAAATACAGTTTACAGGCCAGGTGTGGTGGTACACACTTTTAATCCCAGCACTTGGGTGGTGAATCTCTAGGAGTTCAAGTCCAGACTGGTCTATATGGTGAGTTTCAGACCAGCCAGAGTTATAGAGTGAGACACTGTCTCAAAATAACAGCAACAAAAACTACATTGCATCGTATAAAGTTCTCAAAGAAAATAAAAATATTCATTAAAAAATATCCTGTTTAAGTAAAAATAAAACTTTTATTTTAAAAAGATCAGCTGTATCCACATACTCTGCACAGAGCTTCCAAATTTTCTTCTAAGACAAAGCTAACGTTATAACTAACATGATTCAAAGTCTTCAGTAGTGTTCAGGATTGGCCGCAATCCACATATCACCACCTAATCACATCATTGTTCAGCATGCTGCACTGCACTATACACCACTTTGAATTCCCTGTACTTGACTGAGAACAGCATGCTGATCCCATGCCTTCATGCAGGCCTTTAAAGTCCCTCTGTGTGGAGTGGGGACTTCCGCTTACTCTTGAAAACACCGCTCAAACATCAGCCTCTTTTGGAAATACCTACATGACAATATCTGTCTCTGTCGCTGATCGCCTCCAAGCAGTATGAATGGCTTTCTCCTGTAGCTGGGGACAAATGGGCATCAATTATATGATTACACCTGTCATGGAATGCCACAGACGTTCTTTCACAAGCACCTGAACTCCACTGGCCTGAAACTCATTAGAGACTTTCAGCATTCTGTTCCCAGCACACAGCTCAGTACTTTGTAGGCAGTAAGTACTTGGGGGGATGAACAAGTGGAGGGAGAGGCAGTAAAATAAAAATTGATGAATGAATCAGTGGTCCTTCGTGAATAATACTCCAATGGAGAGTATTATAGGAACATTATAAGAGCATTATGGTCTGGGATGGAGATGCTTGGAAAAGTTCATGTGCAATATGGCCATTCTTTGTGCACACATGCAACTCCTTTGCATATAAGCGACACTCACTGATCCTCCTGCTCCTCGTCACGAAAGATTTTATTGCTTACTTAATATGGTTAAACCAGGTAATCTTGAGCTACAGCTTATAAACACCCTCAAAAGTTCCCAAAGGGTCATTAGGGAGACTGAAAATCCCCAAATTCTTATACAACCTGTTGTACCCTTCATTGTTACTTCTTCTTCTGGGCAAAGCATGATTATCCCATCATCTCCATCTTAGAGTAGAGATGACCTTGGCCTGGTAGTCATGGCAATGAAACAAACAGGGCAGCACAGTGATACCAGCTCTATGACAAAATTAAAGGAGCTGTTGACACTCCACAGAGGAAGGGAGCTCACAGGACCTTCACCTGGAATTTCAGCTATTACTACTACTGCCTTCTGTGCCCCCCCCACCAGCTGCAAGTGATCTTGGAAGATGCTAGAGTACATAGGAAGAAAAAGGGTTAACGTAAAGTGGCACTCCATGATGCAGCCTCCATGGCATCATCATGCATAACAGGGTGGGACTTGGCCCTGTGGAAGCTCTTTGGGAGGTGCACATGCTTATGGAGATAACCCCTCACTCCTGCTCTGTAAGTAGCCCGATGAACTCATTGCTTCACCAAGATGGACTTTGGCAGAATTGTTACTTTGGTACATTGTTGGTGCTCTATCTGCAATAAGGCACCCTAGGAAAAGTTAACACTGTGCATATAAATTTACTTGTATACATAAGTCTTCTGAGGTAAAGACGCGAAGCTTTAACAAATTGACGTATATGAATTAAAGCAGTCTGGGAGGGAGCACTACAGTGTAATGAGGCCTTGCTTGTAAAGTTCAGAAGTACGAAAAACATGCTTTTTCTTATAAACTATTTTTCAGTATTTTAAAAAGGATACACTTAGAGATGAATTATTTCTATACCTCAAACAATGTTCTGTCCTAAAAAATGTGGCTTATGAAATGTGTCTTCAGAGAAGGGGCAGCCATTGGCTTTAAAGTGAAGGATCGAAGCTGCGTATGTCTTGCCCAGGAGCTAAGTGTTCTTCCAGAAGGGTGTGCCTGTATGATTTGATGATCCAGCAAGTCTTCTGTCCTCTTTTTTCCTCTCCCCTCTCTCTCCATCTCACACAATTATTTGCATAATAATCGTTATTTAGCATCCTCTCTCTCTCTCTCTCTCTCTCTCATCTTTCCTCTCTCTCCCAAGAGTGAGTGAGGTATCACAGTGTTTGGCAGCTGTCACCTCATCATTACTGCCTCACTGTCCCATCTGCACTGCTTAGATTTTGCAGTTGCAGGGGGTGGGGGAGTTGCCCAAACAGGCTCTCAGGGGAACAGCAATATACCTCTTGATTTGACTGTGAAGTTATACTTGTGATTATTAATAGACAAGATAAAAGGCTGGTGCTCTATTCATCCATGTTCCAGCTAATTATTCAGTTTGATCTAAGCTGATTATAATACTGATAGATAACCATACTACATTTACAACTGCAGCAAGCAGTGGCCAAGAGTCTTGACACACTGCTGTCATTTAGGTTGATCAGAAAGGAAGGTGGGAGGGGGTGGTGAGGGAGATGAAGAAGCTGCTTTGGTTGATTAGCAATGTGCTGCATGGGACCATTTATAATGAAGCATATCATTTAAATTTTCCTTTACAAATGAGTCCAATGTGTGTTGCAGGCTGCAGGCTCTGTTAATTGTCACAAACATTGCTTTTTTTTTAAACATTATTAGCTCTTTGGCAGGATCTCCATTGTTGACTAAAAACTTGGCATGATCAGGGCTTGCTGAATAATTTAGGTGGTTGGCAGCTGGAGAAGGAGAACACACACATCTAGGCAGACAGACATGCTGCTTGAGCTCTTTATATAATAGGACTGTATACAAAGCAGAGTACAGTCAGCAGTGACTTCTGTGTCTGTTTATAGGTAAACACTGATGTTAGTTTTATAGGAAAACTGGAGGGATACTTCTCACAAATCGAACACAGCATATGAGACAGATGCACTGGGGGACTGTTGAGACTACGGAGATCATCTCTCACTCTCACAGAATGATTGCTGGGGTTCCACATACTACCATTTATGCAATTGCTGCTGTGAGGATCTTTGAGGACCTGATCGCTGCCATAGCAGAACTATCCAGAATGTAGAGCTACCTAAAATCCTGAGGGCTTGCAAGCAGTAGATCAGAATGATGCGGATCTGAAAGACACATATGTACTGAGAAAATTGACATATATGGCATGCTGGCTGGGAGTATGCAATTCTGCTTTAGGTAGAGGGACATTGGGAAAGTCATGACCAATATAGGAGATAACATGCATATTCTAGTCTATTGTACCAATTCTCCTCCAAGCAGGCATGCCATACCTATAAGGACTATAAGATTGAAGGGACAAAACTCAACCCAAACTTCTTTAAGCCAACACAATTTAATAGCTAACACAAATGCAAGATCAATGGTAGAATTGGCTTGATAAAGATTCGCATGAGGAATGGAGATATAGCTCAGTTGGTAGAGTGCTTGCCTGGTATGCACAAGCCAACCCTCAGTTCAACCCCTATCATCATGTAAACTAGGTGTGGTGATGCACACCTGTAATCTTAGCACTCAGGAGGTGAAGAAGGAGGATTAGAAGTTCAAGCTTGGGGGCTGGAGGGATGGCTCAGCAGTTAAGAGCACTAATTGCTCTTGCAGAGGACCCAGGTTTGATTGCCAGCGCCCACATGGTGGCTAACAACCCTCTATAACTCCAGTTCCGGGGAATCCAATACCATCTTCTGACTTCCATGGGCATTGCATGACATAGATGCACTTACACACATACAGATGATACATTCATACACACAAAATAGAAAGAATAAATACATTTTTAAAAAAGAAGTTCAAGCTCATCCTTTGCTACACAGCAAATTCGAGATTAAGCAGGGATACATGAGACCCTCTCTCAAAACACACAAAAAAATTTAAATGATGTCACCAGGATGCTCTTTTCTTCATCCATCATCGGAGTTTTCCTCCCCTCTGCCAGCTTCATTCTTAAAAAGGATCACTATCATGTTGACAACAAATGGCCAGAGCTCTAATCTCCTACTATTGCCACTTCAAAGCAATGAAAATGGGTAGGTGAGAGGGCACTAATGATAATTCTAATGATAGTCTTGAGCTTCTGTTGCCCAACAGGGTCACAGGATACTTTGTAAAATAATCATCACAGGGCCAGGGCTGAGTTTTAGAAGAAAAGATGCCAAAATAAAATTTGGGAATAAAGGTAATAGGTGAATATATTTGCTACTTTTCTCATTGTTATGACAAAACACCTGATGAAAACAGCCTAAGAAGGAGTTTGTTTAGGCTCACAGTTAAGTGTGGTTCGCCATGGTAGGGAGAGCACAGTGAATGACAGGAGCATGATGCAGCTGTTCCCTTTGCACCCATAGTCAGGAAGCCATGAAACATGAATGCTGGTGTTCAGTTAGCTTCCTCTTTTATCCTTTTATGTTCAGTTTCGGGCCCCAACCCATCTGATCATGCCACCCACATCAGGATGACTCTTCACTCTTTAGTTAAATTTCTCCTTCTTCTTTATTGACATGCCCGAAAGTGTGTCTCCTAGATGATTACAAATCCAGGCAAGGCGACAGTGAAAGCAAGCCATTACAGTAGCAAATACATAAGGCAGCAAAAAATCAAGACATGAGTACTGTTATAGTTTCCCTTGACTTGAATTATTCTGCAAACCGAGGTAAATTTCAGTTTATCTGTCCTATCCACTAGCTTGGGAATGGTTTTGAAAACTAAAATGCCTTAATAAAATATATGAGCAAATGTATAGCCATTGCTAGGCTTACCCCAAGCCTGGTAACAGAGCAAGAATTAAGCTCTGGATCTATATAATTGCAGTGCAGAAAGAACCGCCTTCTAGAGCAGTAAGTCTAGCCTCTGTGTAGTAACATGGCCATATCTCCAGCCTACAGGGAGGAAAGACAGACATCTTTGATCCCAAGCTCCATAGTGAATTAATCTGCTTGAATTGTAGATGCTTCCCAGAGAGGAAGAAGAAAATCATTGAAAATCTGTGTCCACCCACATGTATTCTGCATGTCTATAAGTGTGTATGTGTATACATGTGTATTTGTGTGTATATGTATGTCTGTGAATGATCATATATGTCTGTGTATGTGTGTATGTGCATGTATATGTATATATGTATGTTCATAGGTATGTATGTGTGCATGTGTATATGTGTATGTGTATATATGTGTACATATATGTGTGTATGTGTATATGAATGTTTATGTGTGTATTCATGTGTGTATTTGCTTATTACTGCTTGCTTACTGGTTTAGCAACAAACTGAAGTGCAAGGAATTGTTTGTCTGTATTTGACTCTATTCCTATTAACTGTTTTGGTCATTTTTTACAGTTTGTTTCACTTGGAAATGCAAAGCATTATAGCAGAGCATAGCCAACTGACCCTCAAAGGCTAGAATCCAGACCATGGTTCAGACAGCTACACTAATTTGCCATTTGGGAAATTTCATAATACAGTGCAAAGATATTCAGACTGTGACACTTCCAGTAAGAGGATGAGCCGTTTCTTTCACCAGCATGTATCTTGGTCCGATGCTTTCAGAAGTCCAGCTTCCAAACAGTATCTTCAATAACCAGGTAGATAGGACTGTAACGTTCTAGGTATGTTTTCTGCCATGTTAGCGTCCTCATTGTTAGCCCATGGCACCACAGTGTAGTACATTAGAAAAGACTGAATTAATCATCTTTTGAACAGCACATTCTATATTAAGGTTCATATAGACAAAAAATTGATAAGTTCTGATAGAATGAGATAAGACAAGAGGTTATTGATTTCCCCCTTTTCAATCAAATCAATGATAATATCAGACTTTTACTTGCAACATCCCCATTTCCCAAGCTGGTATTGTTTCACATTGCTTTTTAATAATGGCATTCATTTTCAATTTGCTTTGATTTTGGGTTTGGGGAGTTGTTTTTGATTTGTGTGTGTGTATGTGTGTGTGTGTGTGTGTGTGTGTGTGTGTGTGTGTGTGTGTGTGTATGTGTGTGTGCCTTGAACCTGGCTGACCTGAGCTCCCTGCGTACATCAGATTGGCTTCAAACTCCCAGAGATCTGCCAGCTTCTACCTCTGAACTGCTGGCATTAAAGGTGTGTGCCATTGTGCCTGGCTCTGCACTTTTAATTTGCAGATAATTTTCTATCTAGTGATGAATTTATAAAATGCTTAAAATATTAATGTAAATAAAAAGCTAAATATTTCATAAGATGAATAAAATCAATACAATTATTGATATATATCACTGACACGACAGACTAAAATATCAAGAAATTCTAAACTAAGAAATTGTAAACAAAATTTAAATCTTAAATGTCTTTTATTTCATTTTTGCTTTTTAGAATCTCCACCTCCCATTCCTGTCTACTTATACTAATCACTTTTTAATTCTTTGTTGATTCGCCTGTTATTTATTCTATACATGATTTTCAAGTGATTAATAGATGTCAAGAACGGTGTCAGGTCCTGGGAATATAAGAGATAAAAACACAATCCAGTGTGCAAGAGATTAATTCTAGTAAGGAAGCTCACACAAGTCAGCAGATGATTTAAACCCTTCTGTGAGAGCTACAAAAACGTGTGCACACAGCTCTTCCTGAAGGAACAGGAACTACCAGGAACGCTCTCTAGCAGAAGCATCATCAGAGCTAAGGTCTGAAGTCATACTGTAGTAACCAATGCTAGGGAGTTTGCTGAGGGACGGAGGATAAGAAAAACACATCAGTGTTGAGATGCCAAAAGGGGTTGGAAGTAGAAAAGCAAGCAAGCCAGGCCTGAAGGAACTTGGAGATTCCCTAAAGTGTTTGAATTTTTATCCTGCATGATCACTCTAGAAGCAGAGTACAGTAAGGTTCAAACCAGAAGATATAAGAACAGCTACAAAAGTGACAAAAACACGAAAGAACTAAGGTGGTAGAAACAAGGATGTACAGGAGGCAGAATCAGGAGACCGAAGCACATAGAATTAGGAGGGCTTAATTCACCTTTTTTTTTTTTTCAAGTTTCCAGCAGCTATTCTCATCTCTTCACTTTCTCTACCATTGTTTGTCTAGAAACAACTGGCTTCTGTTATCAAATAAGTCACTTTCTTTACAGTTACTCCAGTTAAAATGGATGACCTATGACTTATCATTACCTGATAAGTCCATTGACTCTAATACATTTTTTAAAGATATATTGAAAACACTTTTCAGAGGGGTGTGGATGTGACTAGCATTTACAAAGTCTGAGGTTAGACCTCTAGATTCCCAACACCCCATACAAACTAGAGGTGGCTGTGTATGCCTATAATTTTAGCACTTGGAAGGTGGAGGTGGAAAGATTAGAACATCAAGGTAATCCCTGGCTACACTGTAAATTTGACGCCAGCTTGGACAGAACGAGACCTTGCCTCCAAAGGAAAAAAAAAGAAAAAATCTATGCACACTCGTTGGAGATGTGAAATACCACACAGATTCGAATAAACCACATAAGCAAAATGCTTTTTAAAGTAATGCCACTGTGTTATACAATTGGAGGCATCATTCAAATATAGTTCCATTGATCTATATGATTCAGGATCCTGCACTTGGTTTCAAGTTGCGACAACAGAGCAAGTGTGACCAGAACTTACTTTTGCCTTCTAGAGCTGGCACTCAAACTTCTGGAAAGTGTTGAACTGTAAGGACACATAAAGGCAAGATTTCTCCTCCATATGTTCTGGACGTTAATGTGGTTCTGGCCTGAGCCAACTATAAGGCAAGCATGTGAATACCATTCCAGCACTCTGACTACTACCCTTATGCCTCCGGAATGAACATCTGATTGCTATTAAACTGTGTTCTCCTGGAAAATAATTCTCTTCAATCATGTAAACATTTTTGAATTACAGCCAAAGAAATATGTTGCAGTAGTTTCTTACAACACACATTTCATTATGTATTAATGAATCAAACAAATCAATGTTCTAATAGACCATTAGCTGACTTTTCATGGATCTATCCATCCTCCTAAACATAGTCAAATGAAGCCAGATCTGCATAATGACTGCAGATTAAAAGCATCATGAGTCATAACTTTAAGCAGATATTATAATGTTTTACACAATGTACATACCAAAATGATGCTGATAAATTCCAAAAGTCTCACACTTTTGTTATTAGCATGTGATTCTTCTCTGACATCCCATCTTGATAATAACAAAGTGATGACATTGGAACCATATGATAAATTAACCAGTGCGCTGGAAAACTATGAATAGAGAGCCAAGTACAAGGGAAATGTGACTTCCTAAATTTATGTTAATAATGGCCTTTTGATCTATGAAATATTTTACTGGTATCCTATAATAAGGGAACAGTAACTAAAAAATTGGCATTGCAGATGGATGTGATGGTATACAACTGTCGTTCTAGCACTGGGGTGGCTGAGGCAGGAGGATCATGAGTTCTAGGCCAGCTAGGGCTACATCGTGAGTTCAAAGATAGCATGAGCTACATAGCTAGACACTGTCTAGGAAAACATAACAACTTGAAAGAACTGGCATCTAGTACAAATGATTAAGAAAATTTCACTGCAGACATCTGAGGACCCCTCTCCCGAGCCTTGAAAAATTAATGCGGAAACTACTTGAAATGAAACACAAGTACTTCAAGAATCCTCTTTTAGCATCCCATTCATGTTATAAAATTAAAAATGGATCTGACTTGATCATCTGAATAAACGCCTTCTGAAATCCTGTTTATTTTAAGTAGCAATGCTTGGAAGTGAGGAGAGAGGAGCCCCTGCTTCTCCAACAGACTCATCTCCAACATGCTATGCTTCAGTCTCTACAGTCTGACCACCTGGCCTCCTTTCCAGATGTTCCAAAGTCAGAGGGTCTTCCTCCCTCAAACTGACACTTCAGTGGTCTTAACCCACACCCAGGGTCTGATGTAACAACTGGGCATGGGTTCTCTTATGGCCTGCTTTGAGTCCTGTCAGAAGCTCCTTGAAGGCAGAGACGTTACTAGTGCCACTCACCTGTGGAGCAGGACCTCAGACATTGAGACACGTAGGAAACAGCAACTGAAGGAGCAGGTGAAATAGCTTAATGAGAAATACAGAAGAAGTAAAATAGCAAGGAAAACATTAACTACCCAACAAATGATAAACTTCCTATGGCCTCTTTATTTCTCATGAATAAACATTTATTTCTTCTAATATAATAATGGCAACTCTTAGCTCTTTGAGCTCACAAGAGCCTCTGGAGCACAAGAACCTTTTAATAAAGTGTTCTTCTTTGTTATAAATCATTCATGGGATAAGAGACTCTTAGGGAACTAATAGGGTTATTCACTTTGATAAATCTTATAAAGATAAAATTTTAACATAGACTCATAAAAACGTTCTTCATGAAGAAGTCCAAAGGCCCAAGGGTCCTTGTCTACACATTGTTACAGTATGTCCAAGATGGAGGATGAGAAACATGGAGGATGATTTAAATGCTCAAATAATTCAGGGAATTAGACCTAGTGACTCCTTCTCAAATTGGAAGGCAGATTTCTATATTTACACGAGTGCTTCAGAATAAGGCTAAATTACAAAAGTCTTGGCCTGAAAGAGAAATGCTAAAATCAAAATTATACATTCTCTTCTATTTTGTTTTCCCTCCATAAAAATAAGTGCATACATACCTCTACAAAGGAACCATATCCAGGAAAGAAAGACTAATCCTAAGGAGGGCTATATGCTATACTAAACCACATGTGGAATGTTTATTATGTGCCAAGGACCTTGCTAAGACTTTGAGATATTATCTCATTTGATCCTCAAAATAATACTTTGAGATACATGCTACTCTCAAGCCTCAGAGATTAATTAACCTGCGGATTTACAATTAGAAGTGGTAGAAGAGGCTCTCAACTCAATTCTTCTCCCTTTTGGATTGTCCTCAGGGACTTTGAAGATGCTTATGTATCTTATAAATCACAAAACAAACCTCTAATACATACCTTCTTCTCTTAGGAATTTTTCTTATATTCTTCTCTTACTGGACTATAGATTTGTTTAATCATGAAGGCTAACCCTTGAATCACTTTAATGCCTAACAGAATCAAGAATTTTTGATAAAATTAATGAAAGATAATACCACCATAGTACATCTTCTCAGTTTCATATTCTAAAAGCTTGAAAGTCTAAGCAATCAAGTGTTCAGATGATTTGTTGTTTTGAATTCCTTTTCATGGTGTGTGTGTGTGTGTTCACATGTGTGTCTACATGCCTGTGCACATGTGTAGATATGGAAACCAGAGAACAACCTTGGATGTCATTCTTTTACTGCTGGCCCACCTTGTTTTTTGAGACAAGGTCTCTTATTAACCTGGAATTTATCAGTCTAAGTTAGCTGAACAGTAAGCCTCATGGATTTGCTTGTCTCCATATCCCTACCACTGGGATTACCGGTGTACGCCACCAAGCTCAGCTTCTTTTTTTTAATAAGTTTTTAAAAAATACTTTATTATTTTTATTTTATGTGCATGAGTGTATTGCCTGCATGTATGTGAGTGCACCCGTGTCGTGCAATGCCATGGAGGCCAGAAGAGGGCTTCGGATTCCCCTGGAACTGGAGTCAAGGATGGTTCGTAGCCACCATGTGGGTGCTGGGAATCAAACCTGGGTCCTCTGCAAGAGCCGTCAGTGCTCTTAACTGCTGGACCATCTCTCCAGCCCCATGCTTCTTTATTTCTAGAATTTCACGAGTATTGTATCTACATCATTCCCAGTCCACATATCCCCTCCATCTCCTTCCATATCCTCCCACTCCTTCTCAATTTCTTGTCCTCTTTGATTATTATTGTCACACACACACATACACACACACACACACACACACACACACACACACAATGCACCAAGTCCATTTAGTGGTACATATGTTAAGGGCTGACCACTTGGGATTAGGTAACATATCAAGGTGCTTGTCCCTGGAGAAAACTAATTGATTATCTATAATTCTTCATCTAGAGTTGGAGCCCTGTGTCATTTCATCCATCCACATTGGTACCTTGACTTGCTTCATTGTTAGGCAGGTCTTGTTAGCCAACCATATTATGAAGATTTTGTGAGTGCAGCTTCCCTATCATGTCTAGAATGTATTATCTAACAACAGGTATTCTCATTCTCTGACTCTTTGGCAATCTTTCTGCCTCCTCTTTGGCAATGTTCCAAGCCTTAGGAGTGAATTGTAGATGTACAACGTGGGGCTGGGCACCACATAATTGCTTACTGTCTGTGTTCTGATCAGTTGTGGGTTAATGTAATGATCTCTATCTGTGGCAAAAAGAAGCCTGTTTGGTGAGTGATGAGACCTACACTTGTCTGTAGGTAGGTAGGTATTTAGAATAAAGTAAGAAATTGTATTGGTCTAGGAAAGTGGCAGTAGGTTCTTCTCTAATTTATTCCCTCCTATTGTGTGGGCCTTAAGTCCGATTAAGCAGTTGTTGATTACTCCAAGATAAAAGAGCCATGATTGTACCAATAGAAATAGTTTGCTTGTCTGGTGATGGTTGTGGTTCATAGGCTTTGCAGGTGTGTAAGACCATTGATTATTTCTCTCCCTTTGCAGCTTGTATAGCACCTTGTGATACTATGAGAGACAGTCTTCAGGGAGGAGGCTTCCAGGTCTGTTCCAGCTCAATTACTGTAAGTCCTGTGTCTGAAGTATGTCCTGTCTTCAACAATAGGGTCTTACCTTCAAGTTCTGAGAGGCAACCAAGGGTTATGGCAATAACGAATATTGTTTTGAGAGTCTCTGGATTACTCTGACCAACAACACAAAATGGGATTTTCCTTGCCTGGCACTGTGTTTTTTGTTAAATAACTTCAGGCACACACATGCACTCATATATAAATACATGTGTGTGTATATATAGTATATTTTATCTTTCCTTATATATAAATACATGTGTATATATAGTGTACTTTATATTTCCTTATGATTTGTCACACAACCTAAGTATCGTTTATCCCTTTTCATTTTCCCTGTTTATAACCCTCTTCTTCCCTCCTCAGTTAAAGTACCCCCAATTTTTCCCATTCCCCCAATGATCATGCCTGTGTTGTACTATCCCTGTCTCCTGAACTCCTCCTTCCTTTCTCTTTCCATGTTTCCTTTCCAGCTTCCTGGCCCCTGCAGTTATTTCAGGGTATATACTCACATTTAAAGATTCAGAGCTAAGAGCCACAAATGAGAGAGAACATATATTGACTTTTTTAATGTGGGCTTTGGGGTATTAAACTCAGGTTTAATAATGCTTGCAAGGTAAACACTTTACTGACTTGCATTATCTCCTCAGCCCTAGTGTTCCTTTACTGTGGACATGAAATGTCACCACAAACACCAGCCACATCTCTGAGCACTCACTTTGTCTCAAGTACTTATCAAATGACTCCACATGTCTCATCTGTCATTTCATCTTCAACATTATTCTGTAAGTTATTCCAGTTCACTGGATGAGGAAACTTGGGCTTGAAAGATTATATACTTTGCTCAAGGTAAAAGAGTGAGCAAGTGGCTGGGCTGGAACTCAAATATAGTCTGTCTCCTGCTGCAACAGCTGCCACCAGGGAAATAACTGTTTCTGCCTTGTATGACAATGTGACCACTTCTTTCCTTTCCTTTGATTTAATTAGTAAATTAAAAAATCCTTTATTTTTATCACTCATCTTTAAAAACAAAGTTCTTGACTCAAATAAGCAGGAAATATTATATTGAATTCTGGATTTCTAAGGGGTAATAAAATAATTTTAAAGAAAAAATATCCAAATCCTTCTCATGTAAAAGGTAGCAGTGAAAGAGGTGCCAAGGGGTTTGCATGAAGGAAGATGCTGTTCACAACCAATTGGCTCCAACCACAGATGCGTTTCAGAAAAAATCCAGTACTTGAGTAAAACATTTTTCATCTGATCACAGCCAAGTGCCTTATTTTTTTCAAGCAAAACCAAGTGCAAATTGTGTTTGTTTTTGAAATTATGATCTCTACTTTACAAGTGAAATTCCACACACCAAAGTGTGAGCTTATTTTGATAAAACCACATTTCAGATTCCACATGTAATTGGGTATGAAATCAGGGCATGTGGTATGGGGTTTTCATAAAAGTCAAAATCTGATAATTAACACCCAAACTGTTCTCTGAAATCTGAAAGTATTGGAGATAATAGAAATAAAGTCTCAAGGAAATGCCAAAAACTCTGCTTTTGTGCAAGCCTATTAAATACCACAAAGCATCAAGGAGATACACATTTAAAAATCTATTAACCCTGCTTGTTAATGGAAAAGGAGATGGGGACATAATTTTACAACTTTTGCCATGTTGAGGATCAAACCCTGACCCCTGACACAGGAAAGCACTCTACCACTCACAATCTCAGCAGAACACTACTTAAGTCCCCTGTTACTTTGTGGACAGCTCTTGAATTAGTCTCAATATTTTACTTACTTTGAACTTGATCATTATCAACTTGTAAACTATAGATCTAAGCCCAGGTACATTGGCCCAGGCCAGTGAAAGAAGCACTGTACAAAAGGTTTAAAGGCAGTTCCATTGCAACTAACTAGGTGTGTCAATGGCGAAGTCGAGAATGCGGCTAATTTTATGAGAAAAAAGTGAAATCCAAAAGTTCCTGACCCTTTGTGAGGGTTGACTCTGATTGTCAGTATAACAGGATTAAGAACTACTTAGGAAACATATCTGTGGGCATGTCTGTAAAACTGGTTCCAGAGAGATTACCCGACAGGGAAGACCCACCCTCAAAGTGAGTGGTGGCTTGCAAAGTATGCGCCTGAGTAAATTCATCTATGCCTGCTGCTGCCATCTCCCCTGACATCAGAGTCCAGCTTTTCGGCCAACCTATGTAGACTCGATGCCAGCAACTCTCTAGGGAGCTCCAGGCCTTCGGTGCTGAACTGGAAAAGCTGTATGGACTGAACAGTTGCTGGGTTCTCAGTCTCTGCAGCTTGCAGGCAGCCACTGTTGAACTACCCAGCCCTATCATACTGTAAGCTAATCTAAAAGCATTCCTTTTCTGCAATATATACATTCTACCGGTTCTGTTCCTCTAGAGAACCCCACTTAATATACTCTAACTGGTGTTTGTTTATATTTTTTATTTTTAGAGTTTGTGTGTATGTTTACATCATAACTCTGTCAGCTCTAACAGTGGTTTTAAAAAGTAAAATAAAATAAAATCTACTTTGGCAAGTTTCCAACCCAAATTGGTAACTGGATGCTTGATTCTGTTGATTTCAATAGCTACATCATACCCTGTTCTCCAGTGCACCTCAAGCCTGCATTATTATTTAGTAAAGGAGTGTAGGAGTTAATGTTTCAAGAATTGGCAGCAGATTGCACCAACGGTCCTTAAACAGCAGCATGCTGTATTTATTTGTATACTGCATTTTATCCAATGTATGTAATTTTATCTTGAAATTCAACATTTGTTGGTGATTACATAGGGAATGATTCTGTTTAAGTCAAAACAGCAGTCAAAACAGGAACAATGCTATATTATAGTTCAGATGTGAACTAAATAGCTGATACCAATTTTTTGGAAAACAATCAATGTCTCTTACTTCAAATAATACACCCTATTTTTATAGAAAGTAAGTCAAACCTTTAGCTATGTAGGAAAACCATTTTAAATACTTAAAGAGCATTGACTTGTGATGAAATACCTCAAAACAATTTCTTAGATAATAACATCGCCTATGAGGTAAAGTAGTAAAATACTGACATCCTAATACATGTGTGAGAAACAACTAAATGATGTCATTGATTTTAAGACATTTAACATTGTTGACATAATTAGCACTTTGTATATATATGTGTAAATAAACATACATAAATACAGAGAGTCATGCATGGCTTAATAACAAGAATATAATCAAAGAAATGCATAATTAAGCAATATCATGTGTGAACAACTGACATAGAGTGCACTTACAGAAACACAGATGACATAAACTACTGCACTGAGGCTCTATGGGGCCACCACCACGCGTGTAGTCCGTCACTGAATAAACTTTGTTATCTTGCTCATGAAGACAAATCTATGTATTAGATGAATAAGGAGAGGATGGAACTTTGCCAGGTAAAAGGATTTTGAATACCAGTCTGCCAAGATGGCTCAGTGGGTAAAGACTCTTGCTACTGAGTCTGATTACCTGAGTTCAACCTCCAGAACCCAGCTGGTGAAAGGAAAGAAACAACTTCCTCAAGTCCTCTAGCTTCCACCTGTATGCTGTGAGATGTTCACACACAAAAACAAATAAATAAATGTTTAAGGTTTTAAGACATTTTAACAGCAAAAAGCTTAAATTTAAATATAAAAATAAAATTGGCAAGATAAAAATGGACTTCACTAAAGGAGTACATACATCCTTCACTAAAGGAGTACATACATCCTTCACTAAAGGAGTACATACATCCTTGATGTTGAGGTTGCACAAAATCACTTAGCTAGGCGCAGTGCATGGGAAATCCTGCCTGGGTACCATCTGGAGCTATGAGAATAAAATATGGAGAGCCAGGAAGTACCAACCAAATGATGGTTCCACTGTCCAAAACATCTTACAATGTCTCCAAGTGGCCCCATATGCTTAATGTGTTCCTCTTTAACTGAGCCATTTTGCAGAGTGAGCAAATGGTCAATGGTAAATAAATAAATAAATAAATAAATAAATAAATCTGGCTTTTAAGAATAGAAGACCATTACCACAGACTATCTTGGAAGCCTGGGTTAATCACTTCACCATCTGGTCTGTCTCATTATCCATAAAATAAAGAAGTTGTTCTCTAGATGATTTTCAGTTCAGTTTTGTTCAAGAAATATTTATCATCACCTATTATATTAGATCTTAGAAGTGTTGAAAAGGTAGGACGTACTCCTTTCATGACAGAATTTATAGTCTAAAGAAGAAGGGATACATAAATAGAAAAAATTGAGATAAAATTGGATGAAGACATATATTTACAGGGCTATACAGGAATAAATCATTTAACATATGAATGTTTTCTGGTATTTGTTCTCAATGTTGTTTTGGTGGGGTTTTTTTTTTTTTTTTTTTCTTCAATAAAAGGAGAGTCTGTGCTCTGGCCTCAGGGAGGATGAGGGAACGTTGAGTTGGGAGAAGGACATGGAACAAGATGCATAGTTTTTGCTTCCAAGAGACATGCAGAAAAGAACAGGAAAAGAAGCCAAGAAACCTCACATTTAAATGACTTCATTATCTCTCAGCTGGCTTGTGCAATGCTGATATGATTGATCTGTCCAACTAGCCTCCAAGGAAACATTGTCTCCTTCCTAATAAATACAACTTTTGAGATCAACATGTGATTGGATAAGTTTGATAGTCATAAATGTGGTCAAAGTACAGAAAAGGTAGGTTTGACATTCCAGCCGAAATAATAGATGCTTTAATGATTTTCGTATACTGCATCTGCCAATCATTGTATTTCATTTTTAAAATCCAAATCACCTTTAAGTCAAAATACAAGTAGATATGACATTTTCGATATTTCCTTTTTTATATTTATTTTTATTTTATGTGTATGAGTGTTTTTCCTGCATGTATTTAAGTGTACCAGTGCCATGCAAAGCCTACAGAAGCCAGAAGAGGGTGTCAAATGCCTAGGAACTGGAGTTACGGACAGTTGTCAGCTGCCATGTAGGTGCTGGGAATTGAACCTGGGTCTTTTTGAAGACTAGCCAGTGCTCTGAACCATCTGTCTAGCCCCAATATTTTATATTTTGAAACTCCTGCATTTGAGCCATTTTCTTTGTAAAACTTAAAATAACTGTAAAGAGCTACCTGGGTAACTATATACACACATAGGTTTTTACTTCTTGAGATTGCTCTGAACAGTGATACGCATACTGATAATTTGGGCTGCCAAGATTTTGAAGGCAAAAATAATACTTTAAATGTGAAGATTGGAAGTTTTCCTACAAATAGGTTGGAATATAGCTGATGTGATTCCAATATTCTTATTTTGCTGTGTGTTGGGTTCAGTACTTTAAAATAGGAAAACATATATCTCAGAGTCAAGGGAAAAAAGTCCTTGCCAAGCAGATGTTGGTAAATTGCCAGCTGAAACAAAGTTGTGTTGTTGGAGACAGGATTGGTTTCTAGAGGATATTTAGAAAGCAGAAAGTCTGGCTTCACTATCATTTCCCTCAGGAAGAGCCTGGATGATGGGCTACAGCACATTACCAGCTAGTATCCTGCTTCCAAACATCTGGATTCCTAGTCTCATTCATTTAAAAATGATTTACTCATTGTATTTTTTTTGTGGAGATCTTAGCCAAGAGAGAAAACACTGAGCCACCTCTTTCCCTGACATCCATTTCTGAGTTTGTTCTGCCATAGTCCTTTTAAAGGATTCAGAGAATCTTACCTTTAAATCCTTTTTCTTTTTACCATCAAATTTAATATTTAAATTTCTATGAGTTTATTTTATAGTGTACCTTTATCAAATCAAAGTCAAAAAGAAATTCTGACAAACATATCTAAAACAATGAATGTTTTTGCCTCAGTTACTCAGATAGCTGAAAGCAAAACATATTTAGGGCTTAAATTATAGAGAAAATTGATTTATACTTCACATCATTTCATTGGTATAGAACAGTGGCTTACAATTAGATTTTTTATATCAAAATCATTTGGGAAATTTGAGAATACATGATCAAGCTCTACCAATATGGAAACAGATGGGGCATAGGAACATATTTTGAACAGACCCCTAATCCTGATTATTAAAAAGAAACACTAACCTAAAATTATTGAAACAAATGAGTTTAACAGAATTACCATGTACAGTCTTAATATTCAAAATAATAGCTATTTTTCTATATACTAGCCATGGGAGTGAAAATGAGATTTGTTTTTAATTATAACTTAAAAGTACTAGAAATGGTGGGCTGGAGAGATGGCTTATCAGTTAAGAGCACTGGCTGCTCTTACAGAGGATCCGGGCAGCTAACAATGTCCATAACTCCAGTTCCAGAGGATCCAACACCCACTTCTGACCTCCATGAGCATTGCATGACATGGGTGTATTTATATACATGCAGACAATACACTCATATACATAAAATAAAAATAATAAATAAAATATTTTAAAGTGTCAAAAATGTTAATGAATGAATGTACTACTATGAGAGAAAACTATAAAACATTCATGAGGCTAGTGAAAAACTCTTATTTTCAAAGTAGCTGATTCAAAATTGGAAGAATGTCAGTTCTCTCCAATTTGATAAATATAATACAATCCAAAAATATTTCAAAATACATTTTTGTTTGTATTTGCTTTTGGAAGTTGGCAAGCTTTTTATAAAATATAAGAAAGATTTCAGGCCCCTTTCAAGAAGAATCACTCTTCTGCTGCCTTAGTTAAAACTGTAATCAAGCAACCATCAGGCTAAAAGAACATCCTGGCAAAGGTAAAGAACTATGGTCAATCAACAAAGCAAATTATATAGTCAAGCTTCAGACCATCTTCCGTCCATATTGAAGTTTTTCAAGTTACATAGAAACTGCTAGGAATGCATCATGTTCTCAGAATATGTAACATCAGCAAGATTACACAGTAACAACTCTGTACCATCATCTTTCCACAATGTACTGAATTAAGAACCAAGTATAGATAAAAATACCTTTGCACTGGTCCAAGAGTCCTTCACGGTATTTCCAACATACTGCTGCAGGGAAAAATAAACAGAATTGATGTGTTAAATATATAGAGAACAGATTAATTTTACCAATGCTTTTCTCCCCAGATAGCTGACAACAAAGAAGAGAGGCAGGAACTGCAAAGACAGTACTCAAAACTCAATAAAAGAATACATATCTCTGGTATCTAATCTTGTTTGTCAATTTGATAAGACTTAGTATCACCAAAGAAAGACTTCTGAGAGTGTCTGTGAAGGTGTTCCCAGAGAAGCTTATCTGAAGAGGGAGGACTCACCCAGAATGTTGGTGGCACTGTCCTATGAGTGGAGATCCAAGAGTGAATCAAAAGGAAAAAGTGGAGCACAGCACTCATCTCTCTGCTTCCTGACTGTAGATACAATATGACTGGCTAACTACCTCATACTCCTCCATCACATCAACCTATCATAATAAACTGCCTTAAACCAGGAGCCAAATAATATCTCCTTCCTTAATTGGCTCTTTGTCATGTATTTGGTCATAGCAACAATCAACATAACTAATACAGAAAATTGGTACAAAGATTGGGGATTTTGTTATAATAAATCTGACCGTTTGGTTTGTAAACTTTTGGATCCGGTTGTTAGAGAAATGTGGAAAGTTTGTTGTAGCTGTGGACTAGAGAAGGCTATAAGGAAAGCTTAACATTATAGTAGATATGTGGAAGACTAGAATGCAAACAGTGCTGCAAACAGTGAAGACTGTGCTCATGAGAGAATAAGAACTCTATCAGGACTGGGCTAGAGGTCCCTCATGTCATATTCTGGCAAAGAATGTAGCTATATTGTGTTCATGTCTTGAAAATTTGAGTGAGATTGAATCAAAAATCATGAACTAAGTTGTCTGGCAGATGTAATTTTATGAAAGTATAGTGTACAGGGTGTGGCATAGTTATTGCTCACTATTCTTAGCAAATCTGCAGTGAGAGCAGAAAATGTTGAAGATGTGTACAACAGCAAGGAAAAGAACTTGAAGGAGTTTAAGGTTTCCTTGAAGAAAAGGAAAGTGCATAAAAAAGTTGTAATTGTTAAAGGGATTAGCACCATTGAAGAGAAATTTGGCTCTCTCGACTAAAACAAGAAGGGTACACTGAGGGAAAGACCCCACCCATTGAAGATTCCAATTTATTAAAATAAACATTCACAGGAAAGGAGAGATTCTGAACTTAGAATGCTGCTGAAAGGAGTTTGCTTCAAAACAGCCACCTAGTGAAGCATATATTCTGGTTCAACCACTAAGACATACAGAAGTCAGCACAGTTATGGTAAAAAGGTGTCAGACTATACTTCAAGCTGGTGGCAGAACTTTCCAGCATTGTTTGCATGGTCCTGGTTTTGTAAGTATGTAAAAATGACATCACAGAGGCCAGCACCTGGGCTCCAAAAAGATGCCAAGGCAAGACAATGTGTGGCAGGATCAGATTCCCCACAAAGAGGCCCTTAAAGGTCACTATGTGAGGCTACATAGGTGACACCTAAATTGCAGTGGAGACCCCAGAATGTTGTAGATGCCAGAACCATGGGATGTGCTATGGAAAGCTGCAGGCACAGAGTAGAACTTGCCCAAGAGAGAGGTTACATGTGCTTCAGGTAGCTGAATGGGAGGAGCTGGTCTGTCTAGGGTGATTAGAGTTCCAATGATGCTAGAAAGAGCCCAGATGATGCACATGGAACAAGATTTGATAGTAGTCTTTGTTTCAGTCTTGCTTTGCTGTGCCCTCATTTATCCCTTTTGGAATAGGCATATTTATCAACAAAATGGCAGGAATTAATATACATCTTTAAATAATAACTTGGATATATATCTTTCAATAATAACTCAGAATATTGATAGTCTATATTGTGTAATCAAAACATACCAAAATCTAGACTGTCTATATCAAAAATTAGGATACAACTGGACATGGAGGCACATGTCTTTAATCTTAGCACTTAGGAGGCAGAAACAGATGGATCTCTGTGAGACTGAGATAAGCCTGGTCTACATAATGAGTTCCAGGATAGCAGGAGTTACAGGGAGATTCTGTCTTAAAAAAAAAAAAAAAATCAAGATCAGAATCCTTCTATTTGATGCCTTCATGAAATTCACCACCAAAGAGACAGGCAACCTCAGGGTGAAACAATGAATGAAGGTATATCATGCAAACGGAACTAGAAAACAGACATGAGTCACTGTTCTAATGTCTGACATAGACCTCAGAATTAGGTCAGAAGGCATAAAGAAGGTCACTTCATATGATTAAGGGAACATTCTATCAAGAGGATATTAATTTTAAACATACCCTCTGAACATGAGTGTGCTCAGTTTCATAAAACAAATACTACTAGATGTAAAGGCACAGATTAACTCAAACACAGTAGTATCTCACTCTCAATAATAGGCAGGTTCATTCTAATTGTACAGACATATGAAAATGTCTTAACATTACATAGTGCCACATACAACGAATATATACAGTGATTTTTTTTTCAATGTGAAAATACACACACATGCACACACAAAAGCTCAGAGAAAAATGAACAAAGTGCAATTTAGAGGCAAAAATTTAGCAAAAGAGAAAGAAAATAGGAAAAGAAGAAACAGATCTTAGGATAGTACAACATAAAACATCCATGTTTACTGCTATGTTCCTCACAATACTCAAGATAATGAAATGGACTAGATGTTCATCAACTGATTCAAAGTTAAAAAAATGTGGTACATATACACACTGGAATTTTATTTGGCTGTAATGAATGTAATACAGTGTTGTCTTAGCTCCTTTTCCTGATATCGTGTGGTAAAATACCTTGACAGAAGCAACTTAAGGGAAAAATGGTCTATTTTAGATCATAGTTCTAAGTTATAGGCTATCATAATAGGGGAAGTCAAGACAGCAGGCTCTGATGGTCACATTAATTCCTAAGTCAGAAGAAGAGAGCAACAAATGCATGCATGCCAATACTCAGCTTTCTTTCTCTTATGCAGTCAATGATCCTTTGCCCAGGGGATGGTGTCAGCCACAGTGGATATGCCTTCCCACCTCAATTAACATAATCAAGATACTCCTCCACAGACATGCTCAGAGGCCCTCTTTCAGGTGATTCCATACTTTGTCAAACTGATAACTCTATCATCACAGGGTAAAAAATATACAGTGGAGAAAATAGTCTTTTAAATAAATGTTGCTAGGAAAACTGGATCTCTATAAGAAAAAGAATGAAACTATACCTATATCTCACTCTACACACACACACACACACACACACACACACACAATCAATCAATCAATTAAAAATAGGTCAAAAGACCTTAATGTAAGACCTATAATGCTGACATTAAAAACACAGGCAAAAACACTGCAAGACTTAGGAGTAGGAATAGGAAAAGAACTTTAACTTGTACTGAGGGACATCTGGGCACACAAACTTGACTTGATAGGCATTAACATATATGACAGAATGCATGAAATCTGATGTGGGGCGATATGAAGGTGTATAAAAATGAATAAGAAGTTTTGTATGAAATGCACAAAAATTCAATAAAAAATATACAAAAAATGGACTCCAGTAGCAAAGGAAATAATCTTAATAATTGCCAAGTAAGATTGCATAGAATTACAAGCTTCTGCACAGAAAAGGAAACAGGAAAATGAAGAGATATCCTACTGAGTGTGATAAAATCTAGGAACTATACATCTGACAGGGATTAATATTTAGACTACACAAAGAACTGCAGTTTTAAACAGGAAGCATCAAATCATTTAATCTATAAATAAGTAAAAAATTGAAGAGAAAGTTCTCAAAGGAAATAATACAATTAGCAGATACATATTTTTTAAAGTACATAGATCATTTTCCATTAGGAAAATTCAAATGAAAACTGTTTTGAGATTATATCTAACCACAGAATAGGTTCATCAAGAAAACAAAGGAGAGCAAATGTTGATGAGGATGTAAGGAGATAGGAACCCTTACACAGTGCTGTTGGGAATGTAAACTAGTATTACCAGTGAGTGTTGAGGTTCTTCAAAAAACTGAAAAATAGAACTACAGCATAACCCAGTTATACCATTCCTGGGTATATACCTAGAGAATTCAAAATCTGCACACCACAGAGATAATTGCACACCCATGTTTACTGCTATACTATTCACAATATTCAAGATACAGAGCCAGTTTAGACATCCATTGACTGATTAATGATAAGGCAATGTGGTACACATACACAATGAAATTTCATTCCTATATAAATAATGGAATTATGACTTTTGCAGGAAAAAGCATTGAACTAGAGACCATTCTTTTTTTTTTTTTTTAAATTTGGTCTTTTTGAGACAGGGTCTCCCTATGGCCCCAGCTGTACTGGAACTCACTTTGTAGATCAGGCTGGCCTGGAACCCTCATGGGTGCACTTACACACACACAGGCAATACACTCATACACATAAAATAAAAATAATAAATAAAATATTTTTAAAAATAAAAGGAGGGGTTAGAGAGATGGCTCAGCAGTTAAGAGCACTAGCTGCTCTTGCAGAAGACTGACTCCAATTCCCATCACCTACATGACAGCTAGCAACTGTCTGTAACTCCGGTTCCAGGGGATCTTACACCCTCTCCTGATCTCCATGGGCATTGCATGGTATGTGTGCACCTACCTACATGCAGGCATTATACTCATACACACAAAATAAAAATAATAAAATATTTTTTAAAAATAAGAATAAGGCTGGGTGTGGTGGTGCACGACTTTAATCCCAGCACTCGGGAGGCAGAGGCAGGTGGATCTCTGTGAGTTCAAGGCCAACCTGGTCTACATAGTGAGTTCAAGGACAGCTGGGGCTACAGAGAGACCCTGTCTCAAAAAGGCCAAAAATATTAAAAAATTAAAAAAATGAAAGGAAAACTTTTTTTATTCCTTTAATATTTTTAAGATCAGAAACAAGAGGGGCTGGAGAGATGGCTCAGTGGTTCAGAACACTGGCTGTTCTTGTTCCTGAAGAAGACCTGGGTTCAAATCCCAGCACCCACATGGCAGCTAACCACTGTCCATAACTCCAGTTCCAGGGGATCTGACAGCTTCTTCCATCTTCTGCGGGCTTTGCACAACACAGGTGCACTTACCTACATGCAGGCAATACACACATACACATAAAAATATTAAAATATTTTTTAAAAAGATCAGAAGCAAGAAAGGAATGCTCAGTCTTACAGTTACTTTGTACCACAGTACCAGAAATTTTACTTAGAGCAATTAGATAAGAAGAAGAAATAAAGTCATTCTCATAAAAATGCATTTTTTACTTAATATTTTGTGAGAGTAGATTTTAAGTGCCCTAAACAGATTAAAAACTCAAAAGGACTGTGTCCAAAGGGGCCTCCACATAGCTGAAGATTTAGGGGGTCCTAAAAGGTGTTCACCAGTGTGTTATTCAACTTTTTGTGACAAAATGCCCAAATGGCATAATTTAAAAGGAGTGCATTCCATTTTGACCCATGGTTTCAGAGGTTTTTGTTAAAGATCACCTGGATCTGTTCCTTGGGTTCTGGGACAAGGCAAAATGTCTGCAGACAGGAATGTGTGGTAGAGAAGGCTGTGCATGTCTTTGTATCCAGGAGAGACAAAGAAGGGAGGGAGAGACAGACAAAGGAAGTGAGGGGGAAGAAGATGGAGAGAGAAAACCACAACTTACGTCTTTCAAAAGCACAGTCCTAGTGAACTAGACCCACCTCCTAACATCCATTCAACTATGAACTTAGGAATCGATCCATGAATATTCCTAAGAGCCAAACCTTTAACAGATGAGCATTTGGGGGGATGTTTCTTCTCCAAACCACAGCACATAGAGATGGAACTCCCCGTCATCTTTCCCACATACCTGTGCATCCCTTCTATTTCCATCTAGTTGTTCATCCATACACTTGGCAATGGCATCCATTAAGAAACTGGTAAAGGTATGTAGACTATTTCCCTGAATTCTCTGAGGCACTCTAGGCAGTTAAATGAAACTAAGGAGATGTGTAAACAGTCAGTCAGAAGGGCAGGCCATGCGTGGTCCTTACTATTATTAATAGCATCTGAAAGTACGTGCTCCACCTGTGGAGTTTTGCCTGTGGGATCTGATACTTCAGATGGATGAGGTCAGAACTGAATTGCATTAGACCATCTTTGGGAGAATTGTTTGGACTGTGGAGAAAACACCCTACCTGCACCCCTGCCACGTCTGGCATCAGAGTCCTGAGTGACCATATGAGAGTAGAGTGAGAAAGCACTTGGTCTATCCTGTTGTCACATTAACCTCAGCAGCCAGCATTGTTTATTTAGCAGTTCTGGAGCCCGCCTGCCTGAATTCAAATTCCAGTCTGCCCCTCACCCACCAGTCCTGTACCCCATCTTCCATTGAGAGTGTTAGGAGCTGCATTGTTCACACAGGATGGTGTAGGATAGTGTGCAAAGCTCTCTCAACTGCAAATGACACAAAAGTGTTGACCCATAAAAATTAGCTATTGTCATTCATCCAGCAAACACAAATGCTTCCTATTTGATAGGACTAGGAATATATTAATGAGCCAGACAAATATTAACACTGCTTTGTGGGGTTTTCAGTGCACGGAGACCAGAGACATAACAGTAGCAAAATATACTCCTGAATAGATGGCTATTGTTTGGGGTTTTGTCTTACTTGGGAAGCTGTTCACTCCTCTTCCTAGAAGACATCTAAACTGGCAACCAGAAGACCCACATATGAGCCATGCTCCCTAGCCTGGAGTTCTGAGCTGAAATGGCAACTAAAAGCAGCAAGCAGCTCCCAAGTCTTCTTTGTACACTAAGCTAATGCTATGCCATCATCCCTGTTTGTCTCCTCTTCTGTTCCATTTCTTTCCTTTCTACTGTTGTGAACAATAAACACATGAAAAGCAGAAGAGAAATGTGGATAGAAGGTGTTTCTGAGACAGAACACACAAAAAATTAGAGGAATAGATAAAGAATTGAACCAGAATATTTAGAGGATAGATTTTTTTTTTTTTAATTCTGAAACCAAGTTTAACATATATCCTCATCTTCCTTTTCAAGAGAAATACGTTAAATGCAGTGTCTCTGTAGACAGGCTAGTAAGACAAGACACAAATATTGCTGTATTTAAGCAGAAAAATAAAGACATGATATGTGTGGGTATCTGAAGGAAAGGCAGCAGTGAACAGCGGGTTACCGTGGGACCACGATGTTCTTTTACCAAGTGTATCACAAAGAGAAAAGAGCATTCTCTCAACCTAGATACTTATTACTTTCTTCTGAGTTTTAATTATTTGTGGAAAGTCCTGCGAGTTCTGCATTCAGCCAGAGTCAGGTTTGTATATTGAGTAGAAGGAGCCAAGTCCCCTTAGGCAATAACAGCCTCCTGTTGGTTCTCAAATTTGGGTGTTTCTCAATGTGTACCTGCATATTCGGAGACCATTTGATTAAAGAAGAATAACTCTCCATTTGTAAAAAGAATTGACTCTTTGCCGAAAGATGTTTAGAGATGAAAAGATAGCTGAAAAGCACCAGGTTTGAGAATTTCCTTTGTGTCCCAAGTGTCCTATCAGTGCTTTCTGGGACTACAGGATACCCTGCATCTCTCAGGAAAGAACTTGGCTCTGCAGCAAGGGTATAACCACGTCATAAGAACAATTCAATGGTGCTAATTTGGTTGTATGGGAATTTGATGGAGTTCATTCATTTATTCACAATGAAGAATGCCAAGCACTTTACTAAATATTAGGTTAGGAAATAATTTAAGTAATTCAATGTGAAAGAATAAAGATTTGAACCAGAATAATGACCTTAATGTCTTCCTAATTCCCACAAAATTCTTTGTTTACTCAAGGAAACTTTTCTGTTTTAGTATTTAAATTTTTTAATGTTTCTAAATTTTTATTTATTTTTATTTCCATGAATGCTTTGCTTGCATGTATATAAATGCACCCATTCTTTGCAATACTCAGAAGCCAGAAGAGGGTATCAGATCCCCTGGAACTGGAGTTAAGGAATGATGTTAGCTGCCAAGTGGGTGCTGGGAATTTAACCCAGATCTTCTGCAAGAGCAGTCAGTGCTCTTAGCCACTGAGCAATCTCTTCTTTTTTTGGTCTTTTTGAGACTGGGTCTCCCTGTAGCCCCAGCTGGCCTGAAATTCACTATGTAGACCAGGCTGGCCTTGAATTCACAGAGATCTGCCTGCCTCTGCCTCCCGAGTACTGGGATTAAAGGCGTGCACCACCACGACCAGCCAATATTTAAATTTTTTAAACTGGCACTTAAAAGTTATCAACCTCTATAGGGCTTCATGAGGCCTTTGATGCATGTGTATATTATATGGTGTTTAGGTCAGGGTGTGTATAACCAACTCCTCAAACATGGGAGACTTTGTTTTGTTTTATTTTCAAATAGTTGCCTTAATGTCTATTGTTTATCTGTTTTTATTTGTTACTTATTAACTTATGTTTTAGTTATCAAGAACATTCACCCATACACACACACACACACACACACACACACACACACACACACACACGGGCTTACCTTTTCCTTCTGTATCCATAGGACTCAAGGACTCTGCAGGATACCACACTTTCCAATCACATTTAAAGCATTCAAAGTTCTATTCTTCTATTGTTATTACTAACACCCAAATAATATCAGCCATTTGGGGGGGGCTTATTTGTTAAAGTGCACTGTTCTAGCTACTTAAAACACATTATCACTACTCCTTATAAAAAAATGAAAAGGGGCTTACCATTATTCCCATTTTACAGATGAAGACCTCATGGCTCATTGGAGATTCAAATAGCTCCCAATCTAGTTAACTGTGGAGTCCTGTCTTGACATGTCTGGCTCCAAGCCCACTTTTTTCAGACATTTACTTATTTTGTTCCTCCTTTCATAAAAATCTTGACCTTTAAGCATAGCACAATGACAATTACAATTCTTTTAAATTTATCCCCAAACGGGAAGCTGCTCTTGGTTTGGCCTTCCTTTATAGTAGCTCCCCAGAGAATTGATTTCAGCAGCTCCTACAACACAATGAGCACGCAGACAGGCATTATCTGCTCCCAGCACCTCGCACCAGGACTTTGAGCTTCCTCATTGCCTCACACATCACACTCTTCTCTTTGAAGGGAATCCCATTTTCCCACCTGCATCCATCATTCATCTGTCATCCCATTCAACTGGTGAGGTTTTTAACTAGATGATTTTTTTTAATCTTTCTTGGCTAACCTTGTCGCTCAAGGTCTTTGCTCTGACTACAATTTTAAAGCATGCTCATTTTCTTGTCCCCAGCTCACCCCCTTGAGAGTAGCAATTAACACAGGCACCTGTTTTGTTGAGTTTTGCTTTTTACATATTAAAGGGCAAGAAGCAGCCTGTATTGGGTTGGTCTCTGTTTCCTTTTGAGCTGGAGGGAGCCACACAACAGTACCTATCTGCACAACCTGAGCAGGATAATTGAGGAATGGCTTAAGGGGGAAGCTTCCAGGGGCCAATGCTGGAGGTCAAAAAGGGACTCATTTACAATGAGAGTGTAACCCTTTCTTAGCTACCTCTCAGAGCGGCAGATGTACTCTGCTGAAATCTCACCTTCCTCTTCTGATGCAGGGGATGAAAGTGCCTCTGAAGAGGAACAAAGACCTCTTCTATCACAAAGCATAGCATTTCCCCCATTGCGTTTGAATTGAGGATATTGCTCTTTCAGTTTTGCTAAGATTACATAAAATGTAATTACATCGACCCTATTCACCCAGGAACCTGGAAGCGAATGCTAATGCAGCCCTATTGGCAGGGAGAGAAGCCTGAATAGTGGAGACACTTTCTCCCTGAATGCAGTTTTCTGCCTGCCTCCCTCTTAGAGCGGTGTGCCTTTTTGTGCCGCTCCAGCATCCCACAGACGCTCCATATGGGAGCACATGTGTGTTTATTTTGTAGTGTTGGGGTTCATGGACTTACTGTTCTTCTTCCCCCCTTTTTCCTAGTCTGTTAGAAGCCTTGTTAGAAGCCATGCTTTAGCTACATATAATACTTGATGTAGGGTTAGCTTTATTTCATATCTTTTTTATTGAATTTCAGCGATTTTCACACAGTATAATTTGATGGTATTTAGATCCTCTTCCTCATCTGCAAGTCTCCCCCGCCCATGTAATGTACTTCACTATATATACAATACAGTCTATAGAGTCTGATTTGTGTCCCTACATGTCCCTCAACATGGGTCAGTACACTGGAGTCTGATTAACCTATCAAGAGTCTCATCCCTGTAAGACAGTGTCTTTCCCCCTCCCAGAAGGTATTGGTTGCCAAAGTTCCTTAGGTTGGGCTGGGAAAACTTTAACACATAATTGTACATATTTATGAAGCACAATGTGACCTTTCAGTACCTGTGTACATTGTGTGATACACTAGTACATTTTGCATTTCCATCCTCTCCTATGTTTATTATTTCTTTGTCATGAAGATAGTCAAAAAACTCTCTCCAGCCAAACATGCTTGTGGTGGCTTGAATGAAAATGTCCCCCATAGGCTCCAAGTGTTTGGACATTTTGTCCCCAGATGATGGCGCTGTTTTGGGAGGTTTTAGAAGGTGTGGCTATCCTGGAGGAAGCACATCACTGGGGGTGGGCTTAGAGAGTTCTTAAGCCTTGCCAGATCTCCAATTGCTCTCTTGCTCCTGTGCCTATGTGATGATGTGAGAGCTTAGCATCTGCTGCTCCTGCTCCAGTCACCTCCAGCCACCATGTCTCCGCGCCTTGGCAGACTGTAATGCCCCTGGAACCATAAGCTCAAATAAACTCTTCCTTCTATAAATTGCTTTGGTCAGTGTTTCTATCACAGCAACAGAAAAGTGACTAATACAATGCTGGTACATTCCTATAGTCTCAGCACTTAGAAGGCTGAGAAAAGAAAGTAGTTTGAAGCCAACAGGAGATAAACAGTGAGTTCAAGGCCAGTCTGGACTACAGAGTAAAGTAACATCTCAAATTTCTGAGCTGAGGATATAGCTCCATGGTAGAGTACTTGCCTAGCTGCCCAAGGCCCTAGATTTGATCCCCAGCATCATGAAAAGAAAACAAGAAAGGACAAAACACCTTTCTTCTAGCTATTTTGAATTTGCTAATAAACAATTGGGGGATAGCTTTATTTTGAAGTAGAACTCAAATGAAATAATGTTTGTGGACTCTACATTCTTTACAAGTTCCAGAGCAGTCAGATGAGAGGAATAATGTTTGGAAGGATTTATGGAAACATGGTTTTTAGAAAAGATATACTATGTGTTTAGCCACTAGCACTGTCAACTCAGCAGCTCTACCTACAGAAATGTGTCTTAGAGAAAAGTCAAACCTTTAATTGGTTTGCTCTTTAAAAATAAAGCAAATACAGAGCTGGAGAGATAGATGGCTTAGTGGTTAAAAGCACTGGCGGCTCTTGTACCGGACCACGTGGCCGCTAACATCCATCTGTAACTTCAAATCCAGGACATCTGATTTCCTCTTCTGGCCTTTGCCAGCAGTATAAGTATAGGTATACTTACATACATGCAGACAAAACATTTGAATACATAAAATAAAAATAAATGAGTTTTTTAAATAAGTAAAGAAAAACTTCTACTTGAAAATGGCAAGAAAGTCAAATCAATTGGAGGAGACAGACAAGAAAAAGGAGAATACTGAAGTGTGTGGAGGGCAAGGAATACGCTTAAAATACATTTATTTGCTATATTGGTGTAGCAGCTCTGATCTCAGCACACCACCAGAGAGTGCCGAGTTCTGGCCTTCCTCTGGCAGAAGGCCTGAAAAAACAGGAGACTGCCTGAGAGCCCCCAGATCATGCCTCTACATGGTGGTGAGCTTCCCCTAATTGCACCACACCCATCCCCCTACCTGGGATTTCGTGAGGCCCCAGGGAAAATCTGGTTTTGGTAGGCTAAAGCCAAGATCCTAACAGAAAGCATCAGAGGGTGCCTACATTAAAAAAATGAGAAAGAGCCTAAATAAATGACATAACACTGCAACTCAAGACACTGGAAAGGCAAGAACAAATGAAACCCAAACCTAGCAGAAGAGAAGAAATAACAAATATCAGAGCAAAAATTAATAAAATAGAAACAAAGAAAACAATACAAACTATCAATGAATCTAAGAGCTGGTACTTTAAAAGCTAAACAAGATAGACCCTTATCCCAGTTAACCAAAAGAAAGAAAGAGCAAATCTAAATCAACAAAATCAGAGATGAAAGCGGAAACATCACAACAGACACCCAAAAGACCCAGATCATTATAAGGGAATATTTTAAAAATCTATACACTACTAAATTTGAAAATCTAAAAGAAATGGATGGGTATCTAAACTCATGGGAAGCATCAAAGTTAAACTAATTGAAGAAAAAAGGACAATACAACATAGCACAACTTGTGGTACACTTTAACAGCAGTACTACGAAGTTTATATCTCTGTGTACATTAAAAACTTGGGAAGTGCCCAAATAAATGACCTAACACTGCAAGAGACATTTAAAGAAGACTGCCAACCAATACTACTTGAATTACTCCAAGTGATAGAAACAGAGAAGTACCAAATTCCTTATATTATGCCAGCATCACTCTAATGCCCAAACCAGGTAAAGGCACAACCAAAAAAGAAAACTATAGACCCATATTCTTAATGAACATAGATGTAAAAAATTCTCAACAACATACTTGCAAAATGCATACAGACACACATCAAAATGATCATTCACCATGATCAAGTAGGCTTTATCGAGAGATCCAGGGATGGTTCAATACACACAAGTCAATAAACATCATTAAGCATATAAATGGACTCAAAGACAAAAAGGACATTCTCATCTCAATAGAGGCAGAAAAGGCTTTTGACAAAATTCAGCATGCATTTATATTCAAAGTCCTAGAGGGAATTGGACTAGAGAGAATATACCTCAACATAATTAAAGCTGTATACAACAAACCTACAGTCAACATCATTCTAAATGGAGAAAAACTGGAAGCATTCCCATTAAAATTAGGAACAAGACAAGAATGTCCATTATCTGCACTCCTTTTCAACATAGGGCTTGAAACTCTTGCTAGAGAAATAAGACAGGAGAAAAAAATTAAAGGAGTGCTAATTGGAAAAGAAGAGGTCAAACTATCTCTTTTTGCAGATGATGTGATACTATACCTAAGAGATCCCAAAACTTCCACCAAGAAACTCCTAGACCTGATCAACACTTTCAGTATAGTGGTAGGTTATAAAATCAATCTACAAAACTCAGTAGCCTTTCTTTATACCAATAACAAGCAATTGGAGAAAGAATACGGGGAAATGCTCCCATTCACAAATGCTGAAAAATAAATAAATAGAATACAGGGAAATGCTCCCATTCATCTTGGAATAAATCTGACCAAAGACACCAAAGTTCTGTACAATGAAAACTTTAAATCATTAAAGAAAGAGACTGAGGAAGAAAGCAGGAGATGGAAGGGCCTCCCATGCTCATGGATTGGTGAAATTAATATTGTGAAAATGACCATCCTACTAAAAGCAATATATAAATTCAATGCAATCCCAATCAAAATCCCCATGACATACTTCACAGAATTAGAAAAAAAAAGTCCTTAAATTTGTATAGAAGCAGAAAAGCAACCCTGAGCATAAAGAGCAATGCTACGGGGATTGCTATACCAGGTCTCAAAGTATACTACAGAGCTATAGTCATAAAAACAGCATGGTACTGGCACAAATATAGACACATAGATCAATGGAATTTCATTGAAGACCCCAACCCAAGTATATGCAATTTCAGCCACTTAATATTTGACAAAGGTGCCAAGAACACACAATGGAGGACAGACAGCATCTTCAACAAATGGTGCTAGCAAAACTGAATCTCCATGTGTAGAAGAATGAAATTACAACTTCATGTTTCACCTTGCACAAAAGTCAATTCCAAATAATCAAAGACCTCAATGTGAAACTGGAAACCCTGCAATTTTTAGGAGAAAATATTGGCAGTAACTTACAAGATACAGGTGAAAGAAAAGATTTTCTAAATTTGACAGAAGCTGCTCTGGAATTAAGGTCAGCAATCAACAAGTGGGACTTCACTAAACTAAAAAACTTCTGTACAGCAAAAGAAACAATCAAAAAAGTGAAGAGAAAACCCACAAAATGGGACAAAAATCTTCACCAGTGACACATCTGACAGAGATTAAACATGCAGAATATATAAAACTCAAAAAAAAAAGACATGAGAAACCAAATGACCCAATTAAAAGATGGGCTAAAGATTTAAACAAAGAGTTCTCAAAGGAAGAAATAAAGATGGCTAAGAAATATCTTTAAAATGTTCAACATCATTAGTAATTAGGGAAATGCAAATTAAAATCTCCCTAAGGTATTATCTTACCCCAATCAGACTGGCTAGGATCAAGAGAACAAATGATACCAGATGCTGGTGAGGTTGTGGGGAAAAGGGAACACTCATACACTGCTAGTAGGATTGCAAACTCATGAAACCTCTATGGAAAACAGTGTGGAGAATTCTTTAAAAACTAAGAATGGAGCCAGGCATGGTGGCTCACACCTTTAATTCCAGCACTCAGGAGGCAGAGTCAGGAGGATCTCTGTGAGTTTAAGTCCAGCCTGGTCTACATAGTGAGTTCTAGAACAGCTGGGGCTACAGCGAGAACCAGTCTCAAAAAGACAAAAGAAACAACTAAGAATGAACCTACAATATGACCCAGTTATACCACTCCTTGGCATATACCCAAAGGACTCATCCTATTGTAGAGACACTTCTACAGCTATGTTTGTTGCTGCTCTTTCCACAATAGCTAAGAGATGGAAGCAACCTAAGTGCCCCTCAACTGATGAGTGGTTAACAAAAATGTGGTATATTTACACAATGACGTTCTAGTCAGCAGCAAAGAAACATGAAATAATGAAACTTGCATGTAAATCTAGAAGCTGTTATACTAAATAAAGTAACACAGACTCAGAAAACAAATGACATATCTTCTCCCTCATATGTGGATCCTAACCCCAAATGCTTTTAAATTCCAGGTCCTTTTAATAAGATGATGCTATACAGCTGTCCCTTCTGCATGAAGTAACAACCATCATCATGACTTCAGCTGAGCTTGATAGCTAAACATCATCACATTTGGGCTTCTTGACAGGTGTGCTCATTCATTAAAGGAGGGCCAAGCAGGGTCATTGGACCCTCACCTGATTATCCAGCCACTCTTCCCAGCCAAATGTATGTAATTTGGCCCTAATCATACATGGTCTCCTGGATTTGGGGAGGGCTAAAGTGTACAATCTGGGGAAGGCTAGGAGGGAAGGCATGACCCATGCTGGGTAAAGGCTTTCCAGTGTGCATACCCTCAGGTCATACATACACCTCAGTTATCTCGGTAAGAAGCTCAATAAATTCATTGGTTCTCCAATAAAACTTTAATCAAACATTGACTTGACACTAGAATCCTAAAAGGAAATAAGCATTGCTTAGCATCCCCAGGAAAAGAAGTCTCACAACAGATGTAAAATTTATTTGTTAATGCTAGTATGTCTCAAAATTATTTTTCAAAAAAGAAAATGAGAATGTAAAAGATGTTAAAAGGATATGGGAATGGAGATATTCTCCAAAATAAACAAAAAAAAATAATAAGAAACCTAAGCAAGTAATAAAGGTCTGTGTAGGTTTGTTATGATATATAAAGGAGGAGACAAAAATAATATACGCATAATCTTAAAATTTTGAAGGTCATAGTTTAGTCAACTAGTTTAAGGAAGAAAATAGGAAAATATGTATCTAGTCAAGGCTTATCTGAGAATATTTGGTTTTTTACCCAACCCTTATCTACATAGCACATGGTAGTTAAAAGTACCAGACTGGTGGAACTAACCTTACTGGATGTTCAACAGCCATAGTTTGAGGCCTATACTAATGTGGTCAGAGGGACTTAAAGGACAGTTTTTGACCCTTTCCCTCCAAAGTTGACTAAGTTCCAGAGGACTGAGGAACATCTCTCAAAATATCCTGTACTGTGGTGAGTCTCCTGTCCTCTTTTTCAGGGAATACATGGAGACCTCACTAGATGGACTTGAACCAGTGTCCAGTCTACAAAGAGGAGGGTCAACACAGAGGAAACATTTCCTCTGTGCTTCCAAGTGAAGCCAGCCACTGTCAAGAAGGACCTTTGACTTATCTTCACATAGATGGAACTGGTAAAAGCAAGGAGCCAGGAGTTCCTTCCAAGCCCATGTGACCCCTGAGGAACAGATCCTCAAACGACCTTAAGAGTAAAAATTGGTTTATCTGGGCCAATTGTAGGGTCTTAAACACCCAAAAGGAAAGTATAACCAAAGAGTAAAGTCATCAATATATTTCTTTAAGAGTTCAAGAGATTACACTTCCCATATATTAGGCTTCAATCTATATAAAAAGTTATTTAGACAGTTATTTCTCATTGATGATTTTGTTCCTAACCAGAAAGTGCTGCTCAGATGTAAGACTTCAAATCTTGGTCTCCAATACTGTACCGCCCACCTGTACCTATGGGAAACAACCAGCTATTGTTCTAAAATGATGAATAAATTTGTTTTCTCCCCCTATCTAAATGCCTTTGAGAGGGAACTGACACTGATTCTAACCACCCCAACAGCTATCAAAACACCTGAAAGCAAATCCTGAATCCATCACTATAGAGTCCAGCTTTGGAAGAGGAGAAATGAGGAGGAACCCAATAGAGGGATGTTTTGGAAGCCCTTGTCAAGAAATTCCAATGAATTCTGATATGAACATTTGAAAATTGCCCTGTTCTGACTTTTTTCTTGTTCCTTATCAAGAACTTGTAATGCTAATTACTCTTGCCTTTACTTCTCCTTCACATCTCCTATTCACAATTCAAAGACTTTCTTTTCCCCTTCGAGATAAGAGTTATGCAATTTGGGAGTGTTTTAGACAGACCCACTGAAGGGGTACTTCAATTGCATCATCCTGTGTCCCTGTTCAGCATGGAAGAAGCCAGAGCGGTCTGCCCCAAAGAAAAGTAGTCAGTTTCTTGGCTAAAAGTCAAAATGTCCTTGGGCCTCTTAGCAACATACTCTGTTCCAAAGACAAAAATATAAAAAATATTTGGGAGCTTTTATCTAATCCTTAAAAGATTTTAGGGTTACCTCTTCAGAGGGGGAATGTTAAAGTAGCCAAAACCCCATAAAAATGAATAAATCAATCAAAGAAGAAGAAAGAGTATATGAAGTTATCAGAAAAAAGTGATGGGGAGATATGAGAGGAGTTGGAGGGGAGGGAGTGGGCATGGATTTGATCAAAACACCTTATATGCATGTGTCCTAGTTTGTTCTTCGTTGCTGTGACAAAATACTCTAACCACTACCAACTTGGGGAGAAAAGGGTTTATTTAGCTTACATATCCCAGGTCACAGTTCATCCCGGAGCCCAAGGTAGGAACTCAGGGTAGGAACCTGGAGGCAAAAGCTGGAGCACAGGCCATGGAGGATCGCTGCTTACTGGCTTACTCCCCTGGCCCCTGCTCAGCCTGCTTTCTTATGCAACACAGGCCCACCTGCCCAGGGATGGCACTACCCACAGTGGGCTGGACCCTCCCACATCACTCAACAATCAAGAATATGCCCCTCAGACATGACCACAGGCCAGTTCAATGGAGGCAATTCCCCAGTTGAGGCTCCCTCAACCCAGGTGTGTCTAGTTGACACAAGCTATCCAGCACAGTATGTATGAAATTCTCAATAAATTATTTATTTTTTAAAAATACTTCCATTATATACTTGCATGAAAATGCCTTTATGTAACCCAGTACAATAATATATATAATATTAATTATTATTA
>NW_008332654.1:3219681-3294430 GCF_000622305.1 Nannospalax galili | reverse complement strand
AAATTTTAAAGAAATTGATAAGAGGAACCTTCAGAACAGAGAATGAAGAGAAAAAGAAAAGTAAATGGAAAATAATTACAACTTTACAAGATTTTTTTTAAGATTGGAAGTGATATGACATCCACAGAAGGATTTTTCTAGACTGAAATGTAATGAAAATTATCCAATATTAAGAAAAATGATGCTTAAAAGTTAAAAAAGGGAAGAATTACAAGTAGAAAAATTATGAACTTTAGTAATAAAAAATAATTAAGATCACATAATCATGCCACAATGCTCATTTTAAAAACATATTTTCATAGGAATTGTAGTGAGTAATAAACAATGAAAACTGATCTAGTCAAATTGTATTACACCATAAAGGAGGATGAGGGCAATAGAGTGCTTAGTATGAGAAATCTAAGCCTAAGGATGTCATTAGGAGTCAGTTTCCTGATATTTCCATTAGCAGAATAATACTAGTGGGTTTCCCTTTAGGACCTATGACCTGTCTAGTCACAAATTCTAGGCCATGCTAACTGCCATATATGGGTTTCGCCTTGTGGAGAAAGCCATAAATACAATCAGAATGTGGTTGGTTACTCCCATGACATTCATGCCACTATTGTATTGGTGGGCAAATCTTGCAAGATCAGTCATTACTGTAAAGCCAATGATTGCTTTTCTCCTCTGGTAGTATGCATAGCACCTTCCAACACTATGAAAGCTGGATAGCATGGATGAAACTTCTAGGTCAGTACAAGTGTGGTATCTTCAGCAGTAGGATCTTACTATCAATTTCTAGGATAACTATGTTACTTAATTTTTGTTGGTGTGATAAAATACCATAACCAAGGCAACTTACAGAACATAGAGTTTGTCTTACAGTTCCAGAGGGTTAAGAGTCCATCATGGTGGAGAGGCATGGCAGCAAGTGCCAGTTTAGCAGGAGCTGAAAATTGAGAGCTTACATCTTCAATCCCAATGCAAAACAGGGAGAGAACTGGAAGTGGGGCATGGTTATGAATTTTCAAAACCAACCACATAGTTCCTCCAGCAAAGCTATACTACCTAAAGATTCTATGGCCTCCCCAGACAATACCACCAACTGGGGACAAAATATTCAAATACTTGAGGCGATAGCAGACATTTCTCATTCACTCCAGTAGAGTAACCAGGAGCATTGACAATAGCCTGTAATGTTTTCTGGGTCAATTGGGACCTCACTGACCAAGAACTCCAATAGAGGCAACCCATCCATAGAACGGGGCTTTTTATTTGTTAGCTTGTGACTAGTGCATCTCTGAGCTCTCATCAGAGACTCTTCTTTAGACAGTAAATGATGATTAACACAAAGATGCACAATTGGGGGCTTGAGAGATGGCTCAGCTGTTAAGAGCACTGGCTGCTCTTGCAGAGGACCCAGGTTCAAATCCCAGCACCCACATAGTGGCTAACAACAGTCTATAACACAGTTCCAGGAGATCCGATGCCCTCTTCTGACCTCCAGGGGCATTGCATGACACCAGTGCACTTACATACATGCAGGCAATATATTGATACACATAAAATCAAAATAAAATATTAATAACTTGTCATAACTGGCTAAGGTATGGTTAATAAGTGATTGTAGAATAATCAACCCTAAATGGGATGCCTATATCATACCCTCTCTGCCCAAGACTCAGGAATCATTACAGAAGAGGAGCAGAACAATTGTAAGAGCCCAAGGCAGTGAATGACTACAACAAAACAGTGTTTTCCAGACACAGCAGGACAGGTCCACATATGAACTCACAGTGGTTGTGACAGCATGTACATAACCAGTGCAAGCTCAAGCCAAATAAAATCTCAACATGGAGAGTAGAGATAGGCAGGATGTCCTACTCCTAGCTTAGGAGCTACTGCAACTGATAGCTGCTGGGAGCTGGAGAATCAATTGTCTTTAGGAGTGTGGCCCCTAGTCACCAACCATGCTCCAGGGAATGGTCACATACGTAAGACTCTGTGGGAAGCTGGGCAACACAAATCAGACCGAATGGGTTTGAGAGAGAAAGTAAGAGAGGTAAGGATGGAGGGATGGAAGAAGGGGGAGGGAAGGAAGAAGGGGAGAGGGAGGGAAGAAGGGAGGAGGGAGGGAAAGAAAATGGGGAGAGAACACAAAGTGAGGTGGGTAGGGAAGATGGGGGTGGATCTGGGAGGAGTTGGGGAAAAGAATGAATATAATCAAAATACATTAAATGAAATTCTCAATGAATAAAAAATGGAAAAATAATCTGAGCAGAAGGAAAGTACTTATAATGTGGACGATAAACAAAATCATTCATTGGGAAGAATAAAAGAAAATAAAGTCTAGAAAGTCAATGGAAGCTATTTAAAACAAAGATAGTCACATATATACATGATTTAGAAATATGTATAAATGTCAGAGAAAAGTATTAAAAGGTGAAAAGTTCTCCATTTGCAAGATATCTGGCTGGCAATGAATGGCTGTGTGGGGACTGATATATTCTCTTCTTAGTTCAGTAGAATCATTTAGGATTTTTAAAAATCACATGTGTATAATGTGTTCATAAATTTTTAATTTTTAGAACTAATTAGTTGCCATACTATCTAGCAAGAGCACAGCACCTAATACATAACAGGCCTTGAGAAAATAATGACTGAAAGTAAAAACAAACAAAATGCAACAAATGAGGCATCGCCTTCTCATGGAGAAGCCTTAAGCTGAAAACACGCAGCACAGTGAGGAACAGTGTCTCCCTCCTCCCAGAGCAAATAGAGCTGCTGATGAAACTGAACCATTCCTCTACTCTCCTGAGATCCAGAACAAGGCAGCCTGCTGTGTAAGAGGCAACTGAGGTGGCAGACAGTGTGCATGGCCATCAAAAGAGCAACCCATCATGACAATCCCCAAAATCACCCTATCTGGATCAAACCCTCGATAGCTGCAGGACAGCAGTGTATGCTGGGGAGAAGACAGCCTCCTGGAAGATGTGCTGTGGTCACAGGCCACTTTCTGCAATCACCTTACTTGGGGAAAGACATTTCACTGTTTACTGCTTATTTTCTTGACTTTGGAATAATAATCGTCCCAACTTTGTAGTAGTTCTAAAAGAATAAGAGAAAATGTGTTAAACATCTCAGTATAAAGTGGATATTCAATATAATTAGAGTACAATAAAAGTTTCTGGTGACTGGGACATTTGTCTGTTTTGTTTCCAGAAGTGTAAACAGTGCCTGGCGCATGACACAGAGTCAGTGAATACTGGATGGCTGAATGACCAAACGAATGGTAATCATTTCCAAAGAGAAAGGAGGGGCTGGAGCGGTGGCTCAGTGGCTAAGAGCACTGCTACTTTGCAGAGGACCCGGTTCAATTTCCAGCACCCGCATGGCGGGTAAAAAAGTCTGTAACTCCAGTTTTAGCAGATCCCCCTCTTCTGAACTCCATGGGCATTGCACAACATGGGTGCACCCATCTACATGTAGGCATTACACTCATACATACAAAATAAAAATAATAGAAAAAATTTTAAAAAGAGAAAGAAAATAACCACATGTATTTGGAGGCTGGCATCTTTGGAGTACATAGCTCAGCTTTCTAATCATTTAATAAAGCATCTTAGATAAACACTGGGGGAATCTAGTTCCTCAAAAAGTAACAGCAGTTAACTCCAGAGAAACACTCTGTTCACTGATAGAATGAGTCACCTCAAACATTCTGTCAGCTAGAGTCTGGAAGATCAAGCATTGGCTGCTGCGGCTACAATGAAAGGGCCACAGAATTCTGTCCCAAAGATGCCCATTAGCTCCTCATATTTTATTATTTAGTTTTATTTAATCTCAAATAATATATCTCCACAATTTTAATCACCATCCTTTCTCTATAGAAGAAAATTATCACAATATTAAGAAATGAGTATGCCAAGTAGGCATCTTGTGCAACACAAGCATTTTCTTTATTGTTACCTTAAAAAAAAAGTTCCCTTTCCTTAGGATGTTTATGCCAATGCGGGGAAAAGTCTCTTGACAAGAAGGAAGCAATTCAGAATGCCTGAACACCTTTCAGCACAAAGCCCTTTTCTCTCTAACAGTTGCTTTATTACCCTATCCACAAAATCAGAATGGAAAATAACAAGGAAAAGACAGAAAAGGCTCAGCTACTGTTCTAACGCCTTTCTCCACTTCTGTGTTTCTTTGTTTTAATGTGTCCTTTCTGCTGTCCGTGACCATCTGGAGGACATAACTATTTTAGAAGCCAGATGCCTGCCATTGAATTCCCTAATTGAGTTATGCTGCAGTCAGCTGCACAGCCACACCCGTGCCCCAGCATACCCACAGCCTCACTGGAAAGACTTGGAGATTTCAAGGTTTCCACTGAGGAAGTTCCCTGCTGCAGGAAGTATCTGTCTGACTCCACACTCCACCTAGTTTCCCATTTGCTGGAATTTTTCATTGATCTTGGAAAACACATGGCTAGCATCTGTCTGTGAACAAGGATTTGTCATTGTGTAAAACATCTATGAAGTGTTCTGCACACAGCAATTTCTGCAAACCAACACAGGCTATGCTTTTTGATGGAACTGTTCCTCTGAGCCAAGTAACAGAGCAACTACAATGATATTAGTATAAAGAAGGAGATGGGTCTCTTTATCACACCAAAGGGGGGAATGTATTCTGAATAGGCTTAAATGATGAAATAATTATTCTGTTTTTACGGTGTGTGCTGTTGCTTAAAAAACGAATTCTTAAATACCGTATCCTCACATTCTCACAATGACCCCCCCCCCGACTTGGGGTGCTGTTATCCTACTTTAAGAAATGGAGGCCCAGAAAGCTTGAAGTAAATGTTTCTATAATTAAACTATTTGGAATCTAATGCTGCATTTTAGTGTTCTTAAAGCTATAAAAAGCCAGGTATGATGGTACGTACCTATAATCATGGCATTTAAAAGACTGAGGCAAGAAGATCATGCATTTGAGGCCAGTCTAGGTTGCCCAGTGACACTCTGCACTGTCTCAAAAAAAAAAAAAAAGAAAGAAAGAAACAAAAGCCCCCCCAAAACTAAATAAATTTTTATTGTATTAATCCTTTATCCATTCATTAAAAGAAAGAAGCAAAAGAAAAGAAACAAACCCCTCAAAAGCTAAACAAGAAAATTATTTTATTAATCCTTCATTTATTTGTTCATTCATTCATTCAACAAACATTCTCCTTTCCATGAATGATATAAATGAAATCACTTTACAGTGTGGCTTGTAATGGTTGTCCCATAGCCAGGTGAATTCTTTGAATACTTCATGTGTGACCATTTTCAACTTTAAAAAGCAATAATTGGGGCAAATGCGATAATCTTTGCACACAAGAGGCAGATGCAAACTGACCTTTGTGAGTTGGAAGCCGGCCTGGATACATAGTGAATTCTAGGCTAACCAAGGCTTCACAAGGAGACTTTGTCTAATTAATAATAAATACTTCCTTTAATAAAATTTGGAAATAGAATTTTCTCATCCAGATCCAATAAAATGTCTTATTAGGTCTGATGTGCAATTCAGCATCACAATTATTATATTTTTTTATTTCTCTCAGTATGTGTTACTGAACACTTTACTGGTATCTGTGCCTGGTATAAGATGCTCAGATCAGAAGAATAATCATCTAAACTCTTTTCTATGAGGAATGTATTAGAAACCACTGTAAAAGTAAGATGTGCAAGAACGATAGGACCAGCATTCTGTAGTTCCTAAGACAAAGTCATCAAAATCTGCCATTGAAGCAAGAGTCTGCCTTGGCAATAGGAAACCCTCACAGAGTACACCCAAAGCAATTTTGACTGGCTAAATAAGAATTCCATATATACTACACTAGGGGGAACAAGCTTCCAGGACAGCAAAGATGTATAGACAGAAAAGTCTGGTATGGGATGTAGAGGAAAGTGTCTGGCTGGAACAATGGTATCAGGAGGATTATGGAACACATATCAGGAGAAGTCACCCAAGGTCTGTGTTCTGAGACATGTTTTCATGGTCCCTGGAAATACAGAGAGCCCAGGGAAATAAATACAGAGAGGAAACATCATCAGATGCATCTTCTCAGACCTGAAACCTGGTACCAGAAAAAAACAGAATGAAGGCAAAGAAGACAACACTGGGGTGATCTGAGAGACACCTTTAGACAACCACTCTAACTGTGAGTTAGGGCCTTGGGAGTCATGGATAAATAAAGAGCATGTTGTTGATAGTCACTATTTGCTATGATTGTGCTTTCTATATGTACAGTGAAAGCTAAACTAGCAAATAGACAATGCTACTAGAAAAATATGTGGTTAGGTACTGGGGAGCCACTTGTCACATTTTCATTAATTGATCAATACATAACCAGGCTTTATGTATGTTGCTATGCTATTTAAAGTCATCCAGATACAGATAGATAGATGATAGATAGATAGATAGATAGATAGATAGATAGATAGATAGATAGATGATAGGTGATAGATGATATAGACAGATAGATGATAGATAGATGATGGATAGATGATAGATAAATGATACGATGATTGATAGATGATAGATAGATAGATAGATAGATAGACAGACAGATAGATAGATAGATGATAGATAGATAATAGATAGATGATAGACATATGACAGATGATAGATAGATACATACATGTATAGATGATAGATAGATGATTGATTATAGATAGATAGAGGATAGATAGATAGATAAATAGATAGATGATAGATGATGTATTAGCACCAAAAGGCCATTGGAATTGTGGTTTTTTCTGAGTAAAGCTTATCTAATGTGGATTTTTCTCTGGAAGGCACAGCACAGACTTCAGTGTTTGCTAGACAGCACCTCAACACTGTGCTTGGAGGCCATTTGAAACAGTGAAATCAAGAAAAAAGAAAGATCACTAAAATGCAAAAATATGGTGCTAAACAGGCTGTAAAAGGGACAATCTCATGATGGGAGAGTTGAAACAACAAGGCAAGAGTGCAGCCTTGTTCAAATTGGCAGGCAACATTCAAGGCAGCTGACTCCCACTTTTTACTACAGGTGCATGATTAGCTCTAAAAGTAGCATGAATATTAATTTGGAGGTTGCAAATGACTTTTAGTAAGTAAACTTGCAAACATGAAAATAGAAATAAATGAGAACCAACAGCACTATAAATCACTCAAGAAGAGTAGTGGGAAGATAAAAGAGCTAGAAAAAGACACCGAATAAACACTTAGAGGACTAGAAAGAGGAACTGGCAAGTGATTAGAAGCAGCTGATATGGAAAAGGGCACAGAGTCGTGGAGCCAAAATGGGAGCACTTTGAAGAGTAGGGTGTGCCCAATCATGTACAAAACTACAAAACACGCAAAGCAGCGAGACAATAGGGTCACCCTAGCTGCAAGTGGACAGTGCCAACCAGGTCCTTCCTACATGCTGTAGGGGGCTGGAGAGATGGCTCAGCAGTTAAGAACACTGGCTGCTCTTGCAGAGGACCCAGACTCAATTTCCAGCATGCACATGGTGACTAACAACTGCCTGTAACTCCAGTTCCAGGGGATCCGACACCCTCTTCTGACCTCTGGAGGCTTTTCATGACAGTGGTGCACTTACACACATGCAGGCAATGCAGTCATACACATAAAATAAAAATAATAAATTAAAGAATTTTAAAAACAAAGTCCATTGTAGGCTATTATCCATATTCTTAACAGACTGTGTGATTCTGGAGGAATGAGGTAGACATAAAGAGATATTCACTAATTCATTTAGTATTTATTGAGCATCATTATGTGTCAGATGTTATCTGAGCATCAGTGACAAATAATATACACACTAAACAAACTTCCACACAGAGTGCCCATCTTACTGTGGGGGCTTTTCAAAAAGTTAACACATGGTTAATGATATAATGTGTCTTGGTTACTTTTCTCACTGTTGTGGCAAAATCCTTAACAAGAAGCAACATGAAGGAGGAGATGTTTCTTTGGGCTTACATTGTGAAATATAGCCTATCACACAGGAAAAACATGGCAGCAGGAGTGTGAGACTGCTTGCTAACATCTAGAAAGATCAGGAAACAGAGATGGGACAGGAAGCAGTGCTAAACTATAAACCTTGACAGGGACCAAGTGTTCAAGCACACCACCCTGTGGGGCACACTTTATATCCAAATCATAACATTCCACTCTCAGCCCCATAGGTTCATGCCCATTTCATAGTTCCAAAAATACTTTTGGTTCCACTTCAAGCCTCCCCTTGGCCTTATAACACTTCATAAAAGTTCAAGATCCAAAGACTGTATTGAGACATAAGACAAACTCTTAACCATGAACACTTATAAAATGAAAAACAATTTGTACATACACTTCCAACACGTCACAGGGTAAACATAACAATTCTGAAACAGAGAAGGAAGATGAGAGGAACAATAGGATCAAAGCAAAATCTAAACTCAGCAGGTCGAACGAATACCAAATCCTGCAGCTCCGTATCTGACATCTGACTCCTGATAGCGCCAACTGAGCTACAGTGGGTTTGACTGCCCTGCCCATCAAGCTCTGCTGCATGTAGTACACGTAGCCTCTCTCTTGTGTTGATATTGCTTGATGCCTGCAGCTTTCTCCCATTTTTCTGGTATCTCCAATATCCTGGGATTTCTATTGCAACTTAGGCTTTATCCCTGTAATTTCACACAAAACCTACTCAGGGCTCCATGCAAGGTATTCAACCTTGCTAGTAGCTTGCTGGAGCCTTGGTGCCAGCCTGCATGACTCCCTGACTCTTGCACTTTGCGTGACTACGAAACCAGCAGATTGTAGACAGTGCCAGATTCTGCACCAGATTTGAAATGTAGACTGGTCCCCTTAGCCCACAGCTGCAGCAGCCTTTGCATGTCCTTTGTGGATGAATCTGGGAAATACGTCCCTAGGTGGCCATTTTCCAACAGGATACTCTGAAGTTTTCATCTGTTCAGGTACTCCATTTTTAAATTAAACCTTTTCAAATGAGTTTGCACTGTTACATTCTGGGGCTCTTGATGGGCATAGTATTACCCTCAAGACCCAGATCTTGTTGTCCCATTGCAAAGTGGCTAGTTTCTACTTAATTGCACTAATTTCTTTAACAATTATAGCTACTTTGCCCACACCTATGCTGTCTTCAACTTTAACCAGACTCATGGTCCTTTCCTTAACAAATTGTATATCTTTTGTATGTTTCTGCTGCACTATCTGCTCTCTCTTCTTTCTCCTCTCTCCTCTTTCCTCTCTCTCTCTCCCCTCCCTCCCTATCTCACTGTTAATCTAGATAGATGCACATGCAGTAGCCATGCCATAGCCTGAGTGTTATGCTATATTGAAATCACCTCCACCAAATAAGTTAGTTCATTATTTCTGAATGCAGCCTCACTCCAATTTTCAGGACATGGACACAAGGCAGCCAGATTCTTTGCAATCATATAATACAAATGACTATCTCTAGTCCAGCTCCTGATAGAATTTTTATCCTGTATCGATACCTTGTGGGTACAGTCTTTACTGTGTGCATTTATATCAGCAATCCAGGCTTCAAAACTCTCACCAGAATGGTCCATTAAGCTTTACCTACAACACTCGAGGACTTCTCTAGCCCACAACTTGAAACTCTCACATTCTTCCTGTAAACTAGTTCTTTCTATAAACTAGGAATAAGAACCACATAGATCTCTCACAGCAAATGCATCAACTTTGTTTCTTGGTAACATTTTTCTATATTAATTACTTTTCTTGTTGATATGGTCAAGTATCTCACCAGAGCAACTTGGAGGAGGAAGGATTTGTTTTCGCTCATGGTTTGAGGGTGCAATCCATCATAGCAGAGAAGGCATGGTGGCAGGAAAGCTTTGTTCCTGTGGCAGTGATAGTATGAGGCTGCTTATTGGTAGACCAAGTGAAGGGAGAATGTAGGTTCTCATCTAGCTTTATCCCTTTCCCCTTTTTATTCTATATGAGGCCCTGACTCATGGGATGGTGTCACTATTCAGGGTGGATCTTACTCCTTCAATTAATCTTCTCTGGAAAAGACACATCCAAAGGTATGCCTAATTAATATCCTCTCAATGTGTTTATTTCTTTTTAAGATTTACTTTATTGTTTATTTATATGCATATATGTGTACCTGCATGCCAGTGCCTGAGGAGTCCAGAAGGGACTAGAGTTACAAGTGATTGTGACTCATCTGATACGGGTGCTGTGAACTGAACTCTGATCCTCTGCTAAGAGCAGCACTGAACCATCTGTCCATCAACCTGTTGCTTCTTAATCAACTTGACAAAAGAAATTAACTATCATAGACTATGAATGCTGAAAGTGTTTTGAAGACAAAACAGTATAAAAGGAACTATATTGATAATTTATTTAAAATGATAAGGGATAAAATTTGAGAGACATCTGGAAAGAGTATTGGGGTGAATCAAATATATAATTCAAGAAGCAGTATCTTAGGCAGAGAGATCTGAGAGTAAAATTACCTTTCCCATCAAGGTGCTTGCTTAGTATGTTCCAGAAACAGCTGAGATACCACAGTGGCTGGAAGGAACAAGCAAGGAGGACAGGGATAGGAGAAACAGCCATCTATAGGACAGGGAAACAGCCACAACAGGACTTGGGGGAAGAGAGGAATCACTGATAGTTAGGAAGGCTTGGGAGATCAAATCATACATAGGACAGGATTTAGTAGAGAGAACCAAGCTATGTGCATAGGAATAGAAAGATGAACAATTTATGTGTGGTATACAGTGGGTGGAAGAAATATCCGAAAGCAAAAGGTGAACATGAAAATGCTCATACAGTCTATTTGGTTGGCATGGAGCATTCACACAAGGAAGAGAAGAGGAGGGAACTTCAGAGGGGAGCCAGACTCCATTTGGGAGCCCTTGAAGGCCAAGCTAATAGGCACCCACAAAGGTTGCTGAGTAGTCTTGTGTTAGACAAGAGGTTTTAGAAAATTTAAGTTTAGAATGAAAGGAAGATAATCAGAAGCAGTGTGGTGGGTAATCTTGACTTTCAATTTAAACAGATTTAGAATCTCCGTGAAAACATATCTCTGAGCAGGCCTGTGGGGGTATTACCTAGATTAGGTTAGTTGAGGTGGGAAGACCCACCCTAAATGTAGATGTGAGCATTCCATGTGCTGGGATCTCAGACTGAACAAAAAGTGAGCTGAGCAAAAGCATTCGTCTCTATTTGCTTTCTGACTGTGGATGTAATGTGACCAGCTGCCTCCTCATACTCCTGTTGCCATGACTCTCCCCATCATGAGCTGTACCCTCAAAGTGCAAGCCAAAACAAATCCTTCCATCTTTTAATTGTTTTGTCATATATTTTATTACAACAAAAGAAAATCAACCAATACAGACCAGAAGGCAAATTACAAGATTACAACAGCCTGATGGAGAGGCTCATAAAATCCACAACCCAAGTTCTGGCTACTGGAGTAGAAAGATAGCCACATACATTATGGTAAGACTGCAACCAAGATTATGAGACCTGGAAATGTGGAGAGATGTCTGAAAGGATGAGGCACCCCTGACCAAAGCCAGAAAACTTGCAGAGGAAGAACAGGTATAGGGAGGGAGGGAGGAGAGTAGTTGGAAACGTGACCAATGTAGGACATTGAATAAAGATGCTCTAAGGCAGTTGAGATACGAGACAGAAACAGACAGCTAAGAATTAGAGTACCCTTTGGGGCAAAATCCTGGTCTGGTTCACTTTGAATAATTCTCATCCCAAGCAAAACAACCAAAAATCTCTACAGGAAGTGATTGTTAGATAAATAAAAATGTCATGAATAGACGTCGGCTGAGAAAGGAGGAGGCAGGTAAAGCCCTGAACCTGGAAATGTGATGCCATGAGGTGGAGAAACCAAGGAGGTAAAAAGTAAGAATAAGCAGTCTAGAAGTTTCATTAAAGTATGCTAAGCTCATTTTACAAAAGAACCAACGAGGGGGTTAGCACTCTCTGCCACCTAGGTCCTGCAAGTACAGTATCAGCAGAAGTCACTTTGGGGAAAGAGGAAGCCCCACAGACTTGTGAGCCAGATGAAAAGGGAAAATTTCTCACAAAGAGCTTCTCCAAACAGCATCAGAATGACAAGCTTTCATCCTCACCTCTTCCTGCTAACAGAGAGAATTTTATAAGGCTCTTACACAGCTTTATTTAGGACTGGAGGAGAGCCAACTGTCTATTGTTCAAGTTCACATTTTAGCTGATGATGGAAATTCACACATTCTGTATGAGGCCATCCTGAGGAGCAGTTCTCAGTGTGGGACTTTGGCAAAAATAAAAATAAAAATAATTAAATAAATAAATGTATTCCAGGACAAACATGCTTTCCAGAAAGGCAAAGATTTTTTTTTCAAAACAAACAAACAAATCAGCCAGCCAGAAAATGGGTCTTTGTTTTAAGTGTTTACCACAGGGAAGATATCTGCTGGAAAGCTGAAGAGTAGTGGTAAGCATCATTCCCTTATTAATTACTTTGCTAGAGTAAGAGGAAAACCAACTCAATAGTTCCTGGTATTTTTCTCATAATTAGAGTGGAAAGCCTATCTTGCTGCCCATAATCTATGATTCCTTTTTAAATTCAGATTCTTGGGGTTAGATAGATGACTCAGTTGGTACAAAGACTTGAGTTAAGCCAGATGAAGTGCCTGTAATCCTAGTCCTGCGGAGGTGAAGACAGGATTGCTGGGGTTTTCTGGCCAGTTAGTTGAATCAAATCAGTGAACACGTGGTTCAGTAAGACCCTCTCAAAAACATCTGACATTCACATTTGATCTATACACACACACACACACACACACACACACACACGTAAAATAAAATAAAATATTTAATTTTTAAAGTGCCACTGAATCTCAAAAACAGAAACCCCTAATATAGTACTCATCAAAATGAAGTTTTAAAAATCTTAAGATTCAGGGGCTCGAGAGATGGTTCAGTGGCTGCTCTTGCAATTCCTAGCACCCACACAGCGGCTAATAACCATCCATATCTTCAGTTCCAGGGGATTCAATGCCCTCTTCTGACCTCCATGAGCATTGCACAATGTGGGTGCACGTACCTCAAGCAATACACTCATACACATGAAATAAAAATAACAAAATATATTTTCTAAAATATATTAAGACTCCTACATGAATTTAGGAGAAAAAAATATATGGTAACTAAGTGATCTTTGACTTGCAATGAGCCTTACTTAACTTTGTAAACCAAGAAATCTATAATGAACTCAGGCTGCCGCACAGATAAAGTGAAATACTATGCATTGCCATCTGTACGAGAAAGCCATTGCTACTATTCACTGAAAAATCCAAAGCTACTCTGTACTGAGCATGCTCATTCCAGTCTTTGCTCAGCACTTATCAGTATCTAATATGTGCTTGCTTACTTTAATATCTAGGTCACCCAAACAAGTTCTAAACTCCAAGAGAATAATTGCTCTGCCTCACCCATCACCTATCTCTAGCACAAGTAACAATGCCTGGGATGTAGTAAGTGCTCAATAAAAATCCATTGAAAATATAAAAAAAATAGGTTCCTTATTAAATGCTCATACACTTCTTACCCCTTCATACTAAACTCACGAGGCAAATAAAGTTTGTATATATACAACTGCATCTAGCCTTTCAATTAGGGATCCTTGCATAACTGGCAGAGACTGGGAATATTTGAATTATTGCTCTGGTAGTCAACATCGAATTCATCCTATTACATCTACCTTGTATATGGTTAGAGTTGCTATAGTGATTTCTTCTTCATTTCTCTTTCATGAGGTAATACACACACCCAGCATGATGCCGGCCCTGAATACTGCTAAAACACATTAATTTCCTTTCTATTATATGAACTTCTTGAGCTCATAATATATTTGGGGTTAGAAAAGCAGGAGGACTTGAAGTTTGAGGTTAGCCTGGGATACCTAGTGACACCAAAAAAAAAAAAAAAAAAAAAAAAAAATTAAATGAGAAAACAGAACCAGAGCACTCAATTTAACTTTGGGGTGGCTGCCTGATTTCATTAAGCATGACCTGATTTCTTTCAGTTCCTAGAAAATTGCCATCACCATAGCACTTCTAATGAGCTTTAGTTCCTTCTAAGAAAAGCTCCTCACAGTTCTGCCATAGATTTTGTAGGTAAATCTTTGCGATGACAGCTCAAAGAGTCTTGAATTCAAAATACTCTACTCTTTTTCCAAACACTGTTTTGTATGGAGAGGAAGGAAAACCACATTAATAGACTATAATTCAATGTACAAAATATTTCAGCACTACATTCTTTGAAGATATTTTTACTATAACTCATTAGATTTTTAAAAATTATATTTGTTCTAATTTTCATATAACACACTGAACTACAAGTCAGTTTAAGTAAGATTTAAAACAAGACTCCCTTTTCTTCATACATAACTACTCTTAAATGCATAGAACAAGTTTATACTCTATGCAATTAAAACAAAGGTAGAAAAGATAAATAGAAAAGAAAATAATCAAATGTGGCTTTTGCACTTCCCCTTTACATGGTGTTTGGGGGTCAGTTTGCTTAATTTTATTTTTAAATCAGACTCAGAAGAATAGGACTTAAGAGAATCTTTTCTCAGCCTGAGAAATATTTCACAGACTGATTGTTGTAGAGAAGTGTCTATCTGGGGGGATGAGCCCTGAAACCAGTGTGTTGGAACGAGTACCTTGTCTCTGAGTCCTCTAAGTAGCTGGAATTGTTTGCTCATCTGCAAAATGAGTTATGTTGACAATCACAGAATTTCCTGTACTGTCTACCTAAGTGTGCATGAAGAGATTTTCAAATTGGCCTCCACCTGAGTTGTAATTTTACCTGCAATAATTGTTGGTAACAAGGCCATTTTGCTACTGCGAAATGGAGGCTGAAGCCTTCAGACTATTAAATGGCTTCAAATATGCTAGCAAAACGCTGAGAGTTTCCTGTAAACAAAATTAATTCTGATCATCTATTAAGAAATAGAGACAGGAATCTGAGAACTCACTATTGACTACTGCCAAAATATTACATACCAGCTTAGAGCTATTTCCATTTCTGTGGATTGAAATTGTTTTCCCATTTCAACAAAATAACAAAAATAATTTCATGATTATTTAAAGTCTTTATGGACTTTATACTTCTTCCACTTTGCTGTATTTACGTATATGATCTACGAAAGAACACTTTGGCCACACGTTCATTTGTATTTTCATGAATTTCTGTGTGAAGATAGGCTGAGAGGCAGTTTCAGATTCTCCTGTAAAAACCTTGAGCGTTACTATGCCAACATTATAATCACCTGAACAAATAGCCTATCTCTTGAATGTAGTTTTCAAAAGTGGCTCGAACTTAGAGATCACTCGTTCCCCTAGAGATCTCTTGGAAACATCTGTCTCCTAGAACTGTGCTGATGGAACTGTCTTTGGAACTCTGCTTCTGGATCTGGGTTCCTCAAACCTGGTCCGGCACATGATTTTATTCAAAATGGTTTGTTTCTTCAGCTTCAGTTTGGGAAGTGATTGCCTCTACTCTAATCTTAACAGATCATCTGTTCTTTTCATCCCTAGTTCTAAAATATCTCATTCACCCATCATATGTCATACGAAAATGTCCCCCATAGGCTCCAAGTGTTTGGACATTTTGGAGATGGGTGTGCTACCTTTCAGCACTTTCAGCACTTTGATATGTTAATTCTCAAGCATATCCACATTCACTCACTCATTCGTTCATTCATTATTTTTTGGGTGGAGTACCACATTTAGGTTGCCTAGGGAATGAGATCAAGTGCCTGAGTCACAAGTGGAACAATAATTTCAACAAGTAGAAATGTAAGCAGTCCTGAGCTAGTATTATAGCATTAATGGCTTGAGGCTAGAGAGATGATTCAGTGGTTAAGAGCACCAGCTGCTCTTGCAGAGGACCTGGGTTCAATTCCCAGAACCCATATGTCAGCTGACAACTGTCCATAACTCCACTTTCATGAGATCTAATGCCCTCTTCTGACCTCCGAGGGCATTGCACCTACCTACATGCAGGCAATACACTCATAAAAACCAAAAATAATAAATAAAATATTTTTAAAAATTAATGGCAATGCCCCTGCTTCATAGGCAATATTGAAAGACTCCAAGGCTAACTTGTTCATGAAGCAACTGCACAGTCATGCCTATCTTTTGAGAAGAATTTGTTATATAATCACTAATTAATGATAAATGCAATCTGGAAATTTATATAAATAATGATGTAAGCAAGAAACACAAAGGGTCATATATTCTTATATTTTCTTTAGAAAAAACAATTACTCTTTAAAATTATGTGTATGTATATGTCTGTATGTGGGTATGTGCACATAAGTGCCGGGACCTGTGGAGGACAGCAACATCAGATCGTGTGGAGGCAGAGTCACAGGCAATTGTGATCTGCCTGATACAGGAGCTGGGAACCTAACTCAGATCTTCTACATGAGCAGTGTGCACTCTTAACAGCTGAATCCCCACTCTGCTTTTCAATAGGCAAGCTTTTCAGATTTTAACTTGCCCATATCTATAATTTATATGAGTAACCATCATTTCACTAATCATTTCAAAAAAGAAAATGTCGGACCTTTTCTTTCATTTTTTATTGAACCCTCCCATTAAAATTGCCATAAATTTTGTTCGTGTGTGTGTGTGTGTGTGTGTGTGTGTGTGTGTGTTGTTCTTATAGTGCTGGTGATAGAATACTATTCATATTTTTAAACCCAGGGTTTTTTTTCAGATAATAAAAGCTTAGATTTTATTAATATAAAGCAATATCTAGAGAAGAAAATAATGGTCCCTCAGAATAACACTGCACAGCAGTTCCTTAGATACACTGCCTTATAATGACTTTTGTCTTTTTTAGGAAGGTTTCTTTGTTTGTTACTCATGTGTCGTGTGCCTTCTGATTTCTCTCCCGTTTCTCATGGCTTAGTGTTTGTAAGTGCACCATGTATAAGATGTTTGTGTGCTACATTGTACTCAACATTCCTGATTATAAAAGCATCTTTTTGCATCATTGAAGCACTCTTTGTTTTTAATTACTATTCAATAATTTCTTTCCTCTTATTCAGGATATTTAAGGAGATTTTATTTTTCACTGCATAAGTAAAACTGGGATAAAAATTCTTGCTTTCAGGGATAGGCATAGTGGTGCACACCTTTGATCCCAGTACTTGGGAGGCAGAGGCAGGCAGATGTCTGTGAGATGTTGGCTAGCCTGGTCTACATAGTGATTTCCAGGCCAACTGGGGCTTCAGGGAGACCCTGTCTCAAAAAGAAAAGAAAAATTCTTGCTTCCAATATTTTTGAATTCTTGTTTTTTATTTTTTTGTGTGTGTGTGAATACCATACATGAGTATAGTGTTTGTAATATCTCCATCCTTCCCAATCCCCTTCCAACTCCTCCATGTCCCCCAACTCCTCAACTTCTTGTCATCTTCTTTATTATCGTTACATATACATACATATATTTATAGATATACATACATATATGTACACTTAATCCATTAGTCTGCTCCAGTGTTCCTGTGTTTATGGTTGCCCACTTGAATTAGATAAGCTCTCAGGGATCTAGTCCCTGGAGAAAACTGGTTCTCCCTCCCTTAGCATCCATTGATTGTCTGTAGCTATTCATCTTAAGGTTGAACCTTTAGAAATTTTCCCCGTTCACCGTGGTATATCAACTGGTTTTGTCACTATAAGACTGTATTTTAGGCTACCGTACTGTGGAGGTTTCACTGGTGCCGCTTCCCTATCATGTCCAGGGTGCATTAAGTAGCAACAGGTGTCTTGTCCCTCTGGCTTTCACATTCTTTCTGCCCCCCTCTTCCATGTTGTTCCCTAAGCCTTAGGTGTAGAGGTTGCACCAGCAGGTGTGTCACTTAGGGTTGGGCACCTCACAGACTTGCTTTCAATTTTTAATTTTGGCATTTCTAATTATTTCTTAATGATAGGTTCATATAAGTGAAACTAATGGTCACAAGTTACAAATGTTTTAAGACCTTTCAAACAAGCTGTGGTACCTGTCCAATTACATGATTAAATTTTAAGACAACTATTGAATGTTTTATTCATAATAAAATTTTGAAGGTTAAATATTAATATATATCATTTATTAGTTTTATGTGAAAGAATCCTGAAATGAGCAACTTATAGAAAATTTAAATCTTTTAATCATCACCCCCAATAACATGCGTAATTGGTGACAGCATTCCTACACAGTAGATTTACATATCCAAATTTAGACTGGGTTACAATACCATATCCATAACAAATATTCCTTGAAAAATGAAGAAAAAGAGCAAAATCCTGCTCATCTTTACTCTTCCTCATCTTTAAACTCTGTGTTTTATAAAGGCATGCTTCTCATTTTGAGAGATACAGTAGATGTATTCAGTATTAAGGTCATCTTTTCAAAATCGCTTTTTCTCAAGCAGCAGTTGCTTGAAAAGGCTGGACAGATGCTGACAGCTCGGTGAACAGTGCTGTTTGGAACTCTCAATAGACTGGATATTAATCCAAGTACTAATAGAAGTTTGGACGAAAAAAAATGTATCTTTATTCATTTAGGGAAATGAAATTTCTCAAACTTCAGTCTTCTAAGAAAAACCCTTTTAAACCTGAAAACGGCATATTTTAGATTTGTTCTTTTCATAGTACAAAAAAAAGCTTTACCTCATAATTATAAATTTTAGTGCTTATTTCTTCAAAAGTCATCAATCTGCAAATTTGTTAAGTGAATCAGGTTCTGGAATTGAACCACCTAAATTCAAATCCTAGATCAACCATTTACCAGCAGAGCAGCACAGTTAGCTTGTTGCTATCTACCTCATAGGATTACCGTGAGCCTGACCTAAAGTAATTAATACTTGGAAATGCTGAGACCATGTGATTTAGCTGGTGCAGCGTTTGCTCATCTCCAGTAGCCTCAGAAGTTCTCAACTCTAGGATCCTAGGAACCTGCACATGTAAACAGACACTAAGTGTACAAAGATGGACCTGTGTGATAATAAGAATAATGTGGATTATAGGAGAGTGTATCTGTAAAAGGGATTCTAAGGCTCCCATGGAAGAATAATTTTATACAGCTGGCTTCCTCACAGAAAAGATAGAACTTCAGAGAGATCATCACAAAATTTGGAAAGCATTTGGAGAATTGAAATGTAGAGAAGGGTTGTTGGTGGGAACAAGTACTACCTTAATCACAAAAATGGTTCCATTCAGTGAAGAGTCTTGCATAGTAAAAACTGTGGGAAACACTGCACATTTAGAGAAGGAAAAACAAGTGACAGGAAAATGTGAAGTGCATTAGTGCCTCACCAACATTGCAAGTTTTCAGGGTGATTCATATTCAGAGACGTTTTCAGTTGTTTGGTTTTGGGTTTTTTTTTATTATTGTTTTTATTTTTGAGACAAATTCTCACTATATATCCCAGGCAGGTCTCAAATTTGTGCTTCTTTTGTCTCAACCTCCCAAATGCTGAGTTACAGTCCTGTACCACCGCAAGCTCAGACTGGAGATATTAAAGACAAAAACATTTAAAAATAAAAACTTGTCAGTCTATTGAAGCATTTCAGCACCAGCTCTGAGATGGCTTTTTCTAATGATCCAGTTAACTCATATTCTTCCTTTCATTTTGACCTGTAACCTGGAGGGAAAACCTTGCCAAGCCTAGTCAATTAAATTTGGTTTTAAAATCTCAGATATTTAGAAAAAAAATTTTAATTACATTTATTTATTTATTGCAGGGAGCAGAAGGCATGCCATGACACCAGTGTGGAAGTTGGAGGACAATTTGTGGAAGTGAGTTCTCCCTTTCTGTCATATGGGCCTCAGGGATTGAACTCAGGTCGTCAGACTTGGCAGCAAATAACTTTACCTGCTGAGCCATTTCACAAGTTCAAATCCCATGTCTTTTACCAGGAGACTCGAATACCTTAGTCTGCAAACTTTTATTCAGGTCTTTAACTCCTATTCCACAAGAATAATCTGGGGCTGGAGAGTTAAGAATACCGACTGCTCTCCCAGATGACCTGAGTTTGGTTCCCAACACCCAAATGGCAGCTAACAACTGTCTATAACTTCTGTTACAAGGGATCTGCCACTCTCTTCTGGTCTCTGTGGGCATCACATCACATGGAGGCACTTACATACATGTAGGCAAAATACTCATACACATAAAATAAAAAATAAATGAAAATTTTTTAAGAGAAAAAAATTTAGAGGATTCGATATATATAATTTGTGAATTCAGGTATCTTAAAAATCTTATGCATACTTAATGGCTTCCAGTACAAATGTGGTTAGTCTAGATTTGTTTTGGATAAATGGAGTTGACTATTCGATTAGCAAATGACCATTGTGCTAAGACTGGGAAACTTAAATATAAGCTTTCAGGTGACTGAGAAATTTCCGGAAATGCTCAAATATTAAACCACAACCAAATGAGAGCTACTTCTAAGAAGGCCTACAGAACATTTCTCTTTTGAAATACTGAGATGATTGCCAATCAACTGTCTTTTTCTTTTTTTTATTATTTTTACAAAGTTAGCATATAAAGCAGGGGACTTCATTATGGTCTGTTTTAAATTTTCACTACAGCATTCTCATACAAACTTTGTTTCTGTTGATTCTTCCCCACTGCTAGCTAGTCTCTGTCTGGTCTCCTTCTTACCCCAGTATACAGAAGATTTAGTAATTGAAGGTAGTCTTTTAAGACAACTCTGAAAATAAGCATAAGCCAATGTCTCTTACATTTTTCAAAGGCAATATAACAATAAACATGACAAAAATGATTAAGATATATGAAATATGTTTTCTTATTTTATAGTTTTTTAGTGGAATTTTCTTTTATGGGTATGATGAAATATTTTTCCCTGAAAAGTCTGTTACCTTTAAAGTATAGCGAGATTGGCATAAAGGAAGTAGAGAGACATGTCTGTTTTTCAAGCCAAAAAGAAGCCTTGTGAGTATAATTCATTCTGCAAATGTATCAGAAGGCTATTTTTAAATCCTTCTGTTATTGTGATTGTGTGATATTATGAAGTTCTACTGCTGAATTACTGTTGACCCTGGTAAGTCTCTCCAAGTCACTGAACCTCGGTTTCCTGATCTATAAAGGAAGGTTAAAAACAGCAGGAGAGTAAGGAGGGCACATTCCATTAAATGCTTATAAGGCTTTTTGCAAAATATAAAATGTTGATAATCACTTCTCTAGCAAATTCTCTTGCTACAAAATTATGTGGCATGCTTGTTCTTTAGAAATTGCTCAGGTCAAGTGACATTCTCTTACCTGGATGTATTGTGTGTGGAACAGCAGCCCCCTCTCCATGGGCAGAGTTTGAAACCCAATGACTGCTCTATTAGTGTGACACACCTCTTCTAAGGTGAGCCCACACTAACTACATTAAGAAAGTCCTGGGGCTGGAGAGATGGCTCAGCAGTTAAGAGCACTGGCTGTTCTTGTAGGAGACCCAGGTTCGAATCCCAGCACCCACATGGTAGCTAACAACTGTCTGTCACTCCAGTTCTAGGAAATCCAACGCCCTCTTCTGACCTTTGCAGGTATTGCATGACATGGGTGCACTTCCATACTTTCAGGCATAATACTCACACACAAAATAAAAATTAAAATAAAGAAAAGAGTAAGTCCCAATTAAGCTAAATTCTCAGAGAATTTATTTGTGTTTTAGTAATAAGGATGCTTCTGTGAGGCTATGGAGATGCTTTGTTCTCTTTATCTTTCATTTCCCTTTCTCCTAGCACGCTTTCTAGCCACTGCCTGATGCTCCCTACACTTGTACAAACTAACACCATGCCCCCTCATTTCCTCCTGATAAAAATCCCTGTTAGCCCAACCTTGCTCTACATTTTCAGTCTGCCATTTGCTAACATATTACATGACCAGCTGAGCCACCAAGCTAGAATAAACAGAATGCACTTTAGCATACAGGGATATTTTGCAAGAGATATATTCTCAAGTCTTGGAAACTTAACTGTGTGTTACCATATTGTCTTCCTTATGCTCCTTCTGTTTCTTAATTTCACACATCACTCCTTTCTTTGAAGAAATTTTCCTCCAGTGTGTTAAGAAACTGAGTCATGTCCTAAATTCTGTGGAAAAACTCCTAAGAACTGGGGGCGGGGGGGTAGAGGCCAAACTCTGCAGAGTGGTCTTGTCTCCCAATCACTTCTCCCAATCACTTCATCAATTTGGTCATTTCACATGAGTTAATACAGGGAAAATGGCTCTGAAAACTCTCACACCACCACATGCACATGATCCCAGGGTTCCTTTTCAGCTGTGGATGACAGTGAGCCCCAGTCTTTCTGTGGGCACCAGGCACCTTTCAGGTGAAATGGTTTTCTGGAAATTCTAAAGCTGAAGGCATTTCAGCTGTAAGAGATGATGTTATTCTTTGAGGAGTAGTAAGGATCTCATTTGTGGGGAGATGACCTGAAAGAACACTGTCCCAGTGCAGGAGTTGCAGAACAGCTCCCTAATCAGCTGGTCATAAAACCAACACTTACTTCTCTCGGCTGGATCAAATGTTAAAATATATCTGTTTATCCTCAATCAGTGGCTCAGCTGGTCATGTGCCATTCGGGCTTTTCAGGCTAATTCTTTCACTAAAACATTTAAGAATGGAGCCTCTCCCTTCTCATAAATAGACGACTGAACTCCAAGTACAAACTGCAACTGAAGCAGTATTTTTTTTCACCTTCATAGTTCTGCTTCTTGGCTACATTCTGTGCTGTCCTGACATATGTTAATCAATGCATTTGTTACCACACAGCTTGACTATTGCATTTCTCTGGTGGATGGCTTATCATCGTCTCTAATTATTTCAACTCCAATTAATTCTGAACTTCTTTGCAAGGTTATTTACTTGCTTTAAGCAATACAACAACATGGCACCTCTTTGATTTCTAAGCATCTGGTCAACTATAAATTGAATTCGGTGCCCTCTTCTTTGCCTGGGAGTCTGTTTCAATGACCCTTCTCATTATATCACCGGTACTAGTAGATGCTGGCCTGTATGATGAGGGGGAAAAATGCTTCTAGTGAGATGAATATTTTTATAATAACATTTTTCTCTGTTTCTGTTTTTGTTTTGAGACAGGTCTCATACAGTCCTGACTGGTTTCAAACCTCCTATGTAGTACAGGCTGACTTTGAACTCCTGATCTTCCTGTGTTGGGTTACAAGTGTGCACTACCAGACCTGATATCCACGATGACATTTTTTGAAAGCTCTAGAACAAACACAAGTAACACCAAAAGTGAGAGGGGAAACAGCAAAAACACTTCTGGTGTGTCCATCTGTAAATACAAAGGGAGAAGCTGAGAGCCTCAGTGCTAGACATAGCACCAAGTAGGGAAAGAGGAGAAACCTGTTCATAGTCCAGGTGCAACTTAGGTGCTCTGAGGTCAATAGGTCGGTCCTTCTTTCACCATGACAGTTGCTAGGGTTAAAGTTGCTAGGTCTCTGTAACAGATAGGTAGAGGGACCCTCAGAGAGAGTAAGCAAGGGCTTGTTCAATGACATCTAAGTAGTAAATGGCCCTGGCCAACTAGAATTCAGGCTTTTGGTTCATACCACTAGAAAACAAACTATAAGTTTAGAAGTGAGATTTATGTGTTTTGGACTGGAGATGTAGCTCAGTGGTAGTGCACTTGCCTAATATGCACAAGTACCCATGTTCTACCCCAGCACTACAAAATAAAATAATCATAATTCAATTTTTAAACTGAAATTTTACAAATGTCCTTGTGAGTGAGAATAATGCACTCCCCAAAATGCAAAGAATCAGAATCCAGGAAAAGGAGGCAATTCCTAAGTTAAAATAGTATACATAGGGAGGAAATAGAGTTGTTCATCGGTGCTGGGCATGGTGGCACCCAGAACTTGGGAGGCAGAGGCAGGTGGATCTTTGTGATCTGGGGCTACAGGGAAACCCTACCTCACAAAGACCAAAAAAAAAGAAAAGAAAGAAAGAAAATTTTTTATTTACAAAAATAAAAAAGTGATAGCCCTGAGTATAGATCAATATTCCAAATTCAGAGTGGTACCATCCCCCAGGATTGTTTGTGGAGTGAAAGGTGATTTTTAAAAAATATTGAGGTTTTGTGCATTTCATATAATACATCTTAATCAAATTTAGATCCCCTCCCCTGCCCTCCATGTTCCCCACCCACCAGATTTCAGGTATTCTGTTATGTATGTTAAGTCCAGTACAAGCTCATCCACTGGTGTCTACTCAGCCTATCTAGACTCACTCCCTTAAAGAATATCTACTCTCCCTCACCCCACAGTAACCATTTGCCAATAGTTCCTTGGCTAGGGTTGAGGCCTGCTGCCCTTTTCTCCCACTCCATGCTGGGTTTTGTCTGATTGAATAGGCGTGGGTCTTGTGCATCCTGTCAGCATTGCTTCAAGTTCATGTGAACACGTTTCCAATGGCCTGAAAGCCTCTGTTTCCTTATGTTCACGCACCAAGTGATTTGTGGTTGTTTGTTTGTTTTTAATTTGGGAGGTTTGCATCACATGCATGTGTGGGAGTACACGCACCTATGTGCACATGCTTACATTGCCAGAAGTCAACCTCGGTGCTATTCTTCAGTTACCATCTACCTTTGCTTAGTTTGGCTTGGTGTTTGAAACTGAGCATCTCATTGTCCTGAAGTTCAGAGTAGGCCGGGCTGTCTGGCCAGTGAGCCCCAGGGATTCAGCTGTCTCTGAATCCTCGAGCTGGGATTACAGACACACACCACCACACCCAGCTTTTTTACATAAATTCTGAGAATCAAAATCAGGTCATCATGCTTCTGAAACAGGCACTTTACCCATTGAGCTGTTTGGTTTTTAATTATCACAATCATGGGAGTTCAGGGAGCAAAGTGATGCTAAATATCCTGCAAAGATCTTGAGACAGACTCAACTCATCTAAACCAGAATTTCGGATCTTAAGTGACAGTATCATCTCCACTGAGAAGCACTGGATTGGTTGGCAAAGGTGAACAGCATATGCATTAAAGATCAGAACCCTTATTTCCATATGACTCATGGAAAATCAGCAACAGGACATGGAGAGAAGCAAGACTTTCTAGAAAGAAGAGAGATGTTGAAATGAGATCAATATTCTCTGAATAGAATTTTTTACCTATTTGCCAAGTATATTAAGCAAGTACCTGATATCTCTGATCCTTAACTTATGCCAATAGAGAAGAATCATCCCTCTCTGATTATGGTGCTATAAAGATTTCAAGAGAAAATATGTATGATGTACTTCTATGATAGGGACTTGCTGGCCAGTGGTGTCTAATACAAATAAAACAAGAACCATAGGCATAATCTTAAATTGTCTACTTAGATACACTTCTTTTAAGGTGAGGGACTAGCAAGATGGATCAGTAATGGCAAACCTGACCATCGCTAGCAAGATGGATCAGTAATGGCACTTACAGCCAAACCTGACCATCACTAAACCTAGTACCCTGAGTTTGATACCAAGAAGCTACATGGTAGAAGGAAAGAATCAGCTCCTGCCTATTATCCTCTGATCTCCTCATGCATGCTATGGCACACTTGTACACATACATACACACATACACATTCAAATGCATAAATAAATAAATAAATAGTTAAGAAAGTAAAAAAGAAATAGAAAATATTGCTTTTAACCTATTATATATAAAGCCATATCACTTCAACACATAGTCAATGTTGAAAATGATTATTAATGAGGTCTTTTAAGTTCTTTCTTTGTTAATTTGCAAAGTCTGGTGTGTATTTTATGCTTATAGTGCATCTCAGCTCAGGCCAGCCACATTTTTTCACTCGGCAGCCACATGTGGCTAGTGTCAGTCTGGACACAGCTAGTACAGATCTCGAGTTAAGATCATACCCTTCCCATTCCTTCAGTCTCAACAGGTTCCTAGTCAATGTGGAAAGTTCTTGCTGACACCTACCCTTTTTCCAAGCCTGCAGAACTCTGACACAGGCAGAATCCCAGCACTTCCCAGCATTCAGTTATAAAGCATTTCCCTGCCTACACGGTCCAAATTTAACTGAATCTAATATTAAAATAATTGTACTTTCTTCACATTAAAATCCCCTGTTGTCTAAGAAACAAATACATCTAAAAGGCCTGTATTTGCTGGTATATCATTAGTAACTTCTATTTGGGGGCATTTTTTAAATAGCTATATAATAAATTCTGATTACCCAGGAGATCCAATAATTTTAATATCTCTCCTCCAAATAATGGAAGACTTTTAAGAAGTCTCACAGAGGGATACGTCACAGTCACACAACTGGTAGAAATGATTAAGCCCTGTTGGTGGCCCATTGATGCTTATGATTAAGGTTTAATCATCAGCCATAAAAATTCAGCTTCTGTAATTTGCTTTTTTTCTCTCTTGAAACAAATGAATTCTTTTTCTGTTAGTGTTTTGAATCTTGCCAGTCAAAGACATTTATAAAAAGAATGTACATGTGTGAAATGTCATAATGAAACCCATTATTTTGTACAACTAATATATGCTTATAAAATGCTGTGTATAAAATATTTTAAAATGGTATACAGATGGGGCTAGTGATGGCATACATGTGTAATACCAGAGCACAGGAGGCTGAAGCAGGAGGCCAGCCTGGGCTACATAGTGAGTATGGGGCCAACCTGGGTAGCATAGTAAGGCTGTATAACAAACAAACCAGGGCTATCCATATGTAAGGCCACAGAGGTTATGTTCCTGTGCCTCTGTGTGTCCTTGGTATAGATTGTAAAAGAGCAAAAGATAGAAACCCAGAAGTTAGGCCATGGTTTTCTCTCTAGTTATTTGGAACTGAATTCACTGAGAATGAATACAAATACATTTCTAGCCTTTAGGATGATGGAGACACCTAAAGCCTATGGTGACTTCCATATAGCAGAGTGGTTTCACACTGCTGGTTCCAAGCCCACTGACTGAAGCCAGTGCCTCTTGGAGACAAGCAGGTGTTTGGGGGAGCACCAACAGCTTGGGGGAGATACAGTTTTGTTTGAGTCTGTTTTCCAACTTAGTGAAATCCTGCTTTTCCAGACCTTCCTTATCTTTTGTTGTTTGATTTGTTGATTTTTAGTAAAAAGCAGGGCAAGGAAGTAGATAAAAGCCTTTTTCCTTAAAACCTGCATCTCCTTAGACAATGGTGATTGTGCCAGTTGATACAATTGAGCCAGAATCTACACCCTCCTCACCCTTGCCCTACAACTCTGTCACTTCCTTACATACACACATACACACGCGCACGCACACGCACACACACACACACACACACACACACACCACACACACACCATATCACATTTATTCAACTATTGGCTAGGATGTGGAAGAAACTTTCTTTTGGACTTTTTGAGACAGGGTCTTCCCGCAGCCCCAGCTGTCCTAGAACTCACTATGTGGACCAGGCTGGCCTTGAACTCACAGAGATCCCACAGAGATCCGCCTGCCTCTGCCTCTCAAGTGCTGGGATTAAAGGTGTGTGCCACCACATTTTTAAAACAGTGTACTTTGAGACAGTGTCTAGAAATATTGATCTACTTAAAGGTAAGAGAGGCTAATGAATTTCAATCCATCTGGCCTGCTAATGACGGTCTTGCAGAGGCTGGAGCACCTATTGATTAACCTGTTTAGTATCTTAAAGCCAGCACCTCAACGCAGATAATGCCCACCCCACTGCCTACCCGGGAGAATAATGTCATTGTTTGTTTTGCACATGCCAGGAGGAAGTGTCTGCTGTTTCCCAAGATGACAAAGGTGCAGCAAGGGTTCTCTCCCTTCCTCTCTGGCAGCACGAAAGCTGGCCCTCCAGATGATAGGGCCCGTCCCCTTCCTACAGGTAACTGTCAGTCAGGCGGGGTGTGAGGTATGATAATTCCATCTGCGCCATTCGGACTGTCAGCCACATTGTTCTGCTCAGTGTGCTATGGATTGTGAAAAACAACCAGGACGGATGATTTTAAGTAATTGCTCTGACAGAGACTGATTACTACAGTAACAACAGTCAGTTATAGTTAAGGAGTAGCCTTGGCATATGGTCTACATTTGATGTGGAGAGGAGAGTGGGGGAGAGGGGGAGAAATGCTTTATAATTTACAGATTGCTTTATGTTTTCTGATGACTGAGTTTTCTTTTCCTTCACTTCATTTGTAAAATATCACCAACAGAAGCATGAAAAAAATCTAAATATTGCTACAGATAAGGAATTCAAAGAACATAGTTAACTTCTATTAAGATAAGCCATAAAATGATTAGTGTCTGGAAGGCCAATAATTATTCATTGCCACAGCATTTATTGTTCTGTGTATTGGGGTTTGTTTTCAAGTTTGTGCATTCAGCAATCACCTTTGTGAAGCCCTAGCTGTTCACTGATTGCATAAAACCACTGCATCCATTTTGAAAAAGGAATCACTAATGTTCAATGGCTCACCTTCCAACTGGTGTGACATTTCACTCACTAAAAATACTTTAATAAAATGAAGGATGAATTTAAATATCTCTTCTAAACTAGTGTATGTCTTGCATTCAATATAATAGAGATTGCTATAACTTAATGAGAGAATAATACACATAATCACAAAAAGGTGAACACACATTTCACACACACAAAATCTTTGCCTTACGTTTGAAAAGGCTCTGGCTTTGTGTCTATATGCAGAGATACAAAATAACTAATAGATTTCATTCCAGTTGGGCTTTTAGCTTTTATATGATTCTTAATTTTAATTTTTCTCATAATACTCAAGAAGTGGCCCATGAGGTTACATGTGGGACAATGAACTAGAATGCTCCTTCAAGAAATTGAAATGATAGTGATTTTAAAAAAATAAATGGTCATATCTTCAATAAAAGAATTCAATACCAGATAAATAGGAAAGTCTGAGGAATAAAAATTAGGGTAATAATTTAGCACTGTGAAAAGTAAGCATGATAAAGTGCGTCTGAAGGACATTAATTACTTACATGTGCATGAGCTATTGTGGGGCACACAATGACTGATTCATTTGCCAGCATGGTTGCACTGTTTCCACTAGTTTAACTCATTACTTTGTAAAACTCTTCCGTGATACCTTGAGAATTAAAGGCGCTGTTTTAAACCTACTCCTATTTAAAATGAACTAAGGTTAAGCAAAATAATTTTCACCAATTTCTGTATAAACAGAGGAGAGTGCTGGGCTAACTCGTGTTTTCCAATTTGTTTGATATGAGTGGGAGTCAGAAAATTGCCACGAGGGTTATTGACATAGCTTTAATTTTTAAATGATGAAATGAGAAAGCTTTGAACAAGTGATTGAACCACATGTTCCACTAGGCTTTAGAAGATTTTTTTTTATGCACAAAGAAATCTCCAAGTCTGAAGTTTAGAGAAATAGATAGTCTTTTGTTAATGATTAGGTCATAACCTGCCAATGAGGAAATGCAGGTAGCCAGGCATGGTGGCGCACTCCTTCCACCCAGTACTTGGGAGGCAGAGGCAGGTAGATCTCTGTGAGTTAGAGGGCAGCCTGGTCTACATAGTGAGTTTCAGGCCAGCTGGGGCTACTGGGGAGACCCTGTCTCAAAAAAAGAAGAAGAAAAAGAAGAAATGCAAGCAGTACTGCAGCTGACCACCGGCTAGGGCCAGCCATTCACACTAAATACAATTTTCTTCTGGGAAAACTGGCAAGTATTCAGAAACACTAGCAATTGGTTCTAAACATCACAGTGGCTTTAGATTTTTAGTTTCTAAAAATTGTTCTCAAATATGCTTGCCATGTACCCAAAACATCTATGTTTCACATAGCTGTTTACACCTTTAGTTGAATAAGCAAGTTGGTCATAATTAATTCAAATTAAATGTCTTCCTTCACAACTCTGAATATCTTTTAGCTGTGATATAACAGTGAGGTTTTTTTTAATCTAATGGAAATTAACTTAATAAAAGATGAACTAAATATATTCATATTATGAACTTGCTGAATTTGAAATTTGATGTTTTATCCTGGCAGTGAAGTCAATTGGGGAGTTGAATCTTACAGCTTAATGTTTTTCAGGGTGGAAGAAACTTTTAACCTTTTGAGAAGTATCTTTACTATTTTATCACAGGTCACTTTTCCCTCCTTATTTTCTTACTACTGAACAAATTCAGAATTATGTTACTGGTCCAGTCTCTTTTCATCTCATGAATGCCTTAAACAGACATATAAGTTCATGCAATAGAGTTGAGGATTTAAATCATTTTGCAATTCTTTCAACTCTCTTTACTCTTTTTTCTAATTTATTCATTTTTAAATTTTTATCACTTGTATTTTTATGTTCTTATCTAGTAAATCATTGCCACAGTCAATAAATTTCCCCATATATTTCCTTCAAAGAGTTTTATGGTTTTAGTTCTTGCATTTAGGGCCCATTTTTTCATTTACTTCTAGGTATGGTATAAGTAAGAGTTGAACTCCAATCTTTTGCATTTGAATACACCACTTTCCCAACACCATTTGTTGATTAGGCTGTTCTTAACCACCTCAAATAGTCTTGGCCACGGTTCGAAAATCACTGGACCACACATGTGACTTTAAACCTGAACTCTGAATTCCAGCCGTCTGTGTATTTGTCTTCATGACATAGCCCACTATCTTTTTGTTTGAGAATTTCATATGTGCATATAAATGTGTTTTGATCAGATCCATCCCCCATTCTCTCCCCTCTTATTTACTATTATATTTCAATCCGTATTCAAACCTAGAAGCTTTAAATGGGATTAGGTAGCTCCAGAGCTTGTGCAGGGCTCCATAAGATGGCTCTTCAGCACGGCATGGTGGTGCACGTCTTTAGTCCCAGCACTCGGGAGGTAGAGGCAGATGGATCTTTGTGAGTTCAAGGCCAGCCTCAAACATAGCAAGTTCCAGGCCAGCTGGGGCTACAGGGAGATCCTGTCTCAAAAAAAACAAAAAGAAAAAACACTCTTGAACTTTTGGTGCTGTTGACTGATGTCAGTCATGCAGTTGGCTTCAGCTGCCACCAAGCTGAGCCTGAAATGACCGAGAAAATGCCAACAAGGCTAATACTCCAATGGTCTTGCATTTAGAGAATGTTCTCTCCCTCTCTCTCTCTCTCTCTCTCTCTCTCTCTCTCTGTCTCCACATGATCTTTCTTCATTCAATAGCCTTGCTAAAATTTATTTATAGAGTGGTGACAGAAATCTCCAGGAAGACATGTACAGAGATCTGCCTGCCTCTGCCTCCCAAGTGCTAGGATTAAAGGCATGTGCCACCATGCCCAGCTCCATCTATATATTTTGATAAATATTTGACTCTTAATAAGATATATATATATATATATATATATATATATATATATACTTAGCTGAGTGTGGTGGCACACGCCTTTAATCCTAACACTTAGGAGACAGATGCAAGTGATTCTCTGTGAGATTAAGTCCAGTCTGGTCTACATAGGGAGCTTCAGGAAGCTGTGGCCACAGGGAGACCTTGTCTCAAAAACCAGAATAAATAACAAACAAAAAGGACATTTATGCTTTTCAAAATTTTCTTTCATAAAAATGATTTTTAACAATTTTTCCAAAATAAGCTGAGACAAAGAACACTGATTTGCACATTTGGAAAAATTAGTTCAGCTTTGGCCTTTGGAAGAATCTTCTATGTTTCTAAGCAGCTGAGCGGCTAGTACTGGCAGTATCTTCCCTTTGGCCTCTTTCAAGATCAGCATCCAAAGAAAATGTATCATGTTGCACAACACATTATTCTCTAAGACTGTTCATTGCATGCAGTGATAAAAGCAGAGTCCATTTGTTTCATAACAACACAGTTGCCTTTACTCTCTTCTCATTGCTCAAAACTGCAAGCACTAAAATGCTATTATTCTGGGTTCAGATCTTTGCAGTGTTGTCACAGATTTTATTTTACAGGACAGGCTCAAATACATTTCTAACTATGTTAATGAATACATTGTTTTAAGGTTAAATAATCTCCAAAACAATTTTTGATGCTTTTCCCAGCAAAAGAAACGGTATAACAAAGTATTTGCCACCAGACAGACATGAGTTTAAAATCTTCCTCCTGCCAGTCCTATGTATATGGCCTTTAACAGTATACTTAACAGTAAGACATTGCATGTTCATTTCCAGAATAAGAATGAGCTCATCTACCACACGGAGATATGGGAAGGATGAAATATTAATAGATGCATGAACTTCTTCTCTCAGTCTTAGGATGACATAGCACTCAGCAAATGGGCACCTCTTATTATTAAATTTCTAAATAAAGAGTTTGGGGTAAATGCCCTATTCTTAACTGGTTAGCTTATAAAATATGTAGATGTTAAATGAGTATTTTAACACTCTTAAGCCTCAACAAGATAGAGTTTTATTAATTTTGATTTTTGTTAGAAGAAACATGTCCATGGATCACTAGTTTACCAAAAATGCTCCTTGAAAAGGAAGACAGAACTATTTGGGAAACATTATGCATTTAAGCATAATCACAATATATTGATAGGTCATAATATATTGAAGGTCCTGACACACTACGGATTAAATTAAGAAATATCCTGAACTTATTTAAGTTAGCATATCTAAAATGCTAACAACACCTAAATGCATAATAATCTAATTCAATCATGAAACCAGTCCATTATGTAGATTATACACATTGAGGACTTTTTAAAAAAAAATTTTTGTAGACGTTAAATAGGAAGATCCCTCCCAAAACAATGTTATACTGAGAAAACATTAGCCTACTATATTTTTTAAAGTTCATCATAATTCAGGGTCATTATTAAGACTACTTGTTTATATACTGTCCAAATACACTTGTAAGATTGTTTCCCCTTAGTCTAAATGGTTCCAAACTTTAATAAGTAATTTTTTAATTTCTATGCCAGCATAGCCTTTTTAGTATGCCTGCTTTATAGTCTTCCTTCTCAAATGCTTCTTCAGAGTTTTTTAAATCTAATGAAAAGAAAAAAATTTCTAAAAGAATCAGTTACCAAAATCTGTAACTGTTCAATCAGCTCAATTTTATATTCTAAATTAATTCTATAAATTCTGCCTATAATGTAGTTGCATAACCCTACACTGCTTTACAGCAGGTTCCCCCCCCAGTTTAATTTCAGACCGTTTTCAACTACTTATCATTAAATTGTAACCTCAAAAGCAGAAATGCTTTACAGTTGGACATCATCATATCTCCTCATACACAGTAATTATTCTGAAGATCTGAATGAATAGAGAGATAATTAGATAAATGGATGGTAGAGAAATGAAAAGAGGAAAGAAAAGAAAGGACAAAGGAAGACAGAGGAATGAGGAAAGGGTGCAGAAAGGACATACTTAAGGGCTCATAACTGCTGTGAAGGCATCATAAGAACTCACAAGAAATTAGGCAAATGTCTTTTTAAATGAGAACCACATAAACTCTGTTATGTAAACAGATAGGATAAAAACAACCAGTAGACAATGAAAATGTTCACAAAGGATGGTTATGTTCTTGTTTGTTTGTTTCTCTTCCTAAAGAAACTCTTCATTAGTGAAGTCAACATCCTCACACAGGACCATCACAAAGGAGTGAGCTTTTAAATGTTTCTTAAATGACTAACTTCATTACTTATGAATTATAAAATGCATGTCTTTCCAAAAAAAGAAATCTTTGCCCAGCAATCAAAAAACAAACAAAAGGAAATACTTTCAGTGAGCAAACATATTTCCTAGGCTCACCCATCCCATGACGATCCTTCATCTTGATTTCATCACCACCCCAGCTTTTCTGGAAGGAGCTACATTATAAAGCTGGTCCCTTCACAGTGAGTCTACATTGTGCTCCCAGAAGCAAACAAACTTTTCTTTCAGTATGACAGAAGACATCAGTTTTAAGGAAATATTTGGGTGAAACATTTCACCCATGGACTCAGTTTGACTATTTCAAAGTAGCTACCCATAAATGTATTCCTCAGTTTATTCTTCAAGAGACATTTGTCTAACACAGGTTAAGTTAGAATAAGTCAATGAGAGAGGACATGAATCTGAAAGCAAATACAGACTGCAAATCTTTTGGTTGAGATTTTTCAGTAAGAATAGGGTTTTTTTCAAGTACCATGTTCACTCCTTTCACGGAAAGATAATATACCTTTGAAACTTCACATATTAATTTTGCAATATTTCTGTGATAAAAAGCAAAATTCACACCACAATACCGAATTTAAAACTATAAAAAGGAGACAGTAACAAAGATGCTTATCATCCTTGCCTCATTTTTTTAAGATTAATCCCAACAGTGTAAGTAAGCATTGTCCTCCAAAGACAACAAGATGTTTAATAATATTTTTAAATACCATAATTCAGCTAAAATAGAGAAGCAAATGGAAAATAATTGAGAATTCTGTAACTCAAAAGGTGGCAGAGAGGGACTGAAAAATCATACATAGTATACTAGTTACGAGTTAAGTCCTCTTAACTGATTTATTTTGCCATTTTTTTGTTCAAGTAACCTATTTAAAAATGCATCTCTGCATTGAGTGCCCCTGTTATTAATAGTCAACGTACATTTCAACCTGTCAAGTTTTCCTAGCCTCACTTTCGCAAGGTTTTTTTTTTTTTTTTTTTTTTTTTTTAAGGAAAAAAAAAATTTAAAAAGCAAAGGCATTTCCTAGGGCACACGCTGCCAGACACCCAGCATTTATCTTATCTCAGTTGATGACTTTCCTTTTATCCTGAAATGATTTGACAATGACTCTATGATTTCCTGTACAAATTACCCTTTGAAAGTGGCAGTGGCGCTTGGCAGCGATCTTCACTTAATTACTGAGTGGATTATTAGCATACGGCTCCCCCCCCTCTTCATTTCTTTATATCTTCTAGATTGCGTTGACAGTTCCCTTTCATTGCCTGCTTTAACTCACTGAATACTAAACATTATGCAGATTGCAGCTGAGAAGTACCCAGGCTACTCCAAGCCCCTAGTCTGCATCAAGACCTTTTTGATAGAAAGTAATTTACAGGTCAGAAATCAATAGTGTGTCTAGGAAGCACATCTGTGGGTTTTCTGAATTTAGAATGGGTTTGAGGTAGATCAGAGCACTGATGTTCAAAAGTGAATATTCCTTCGCAAGCTAAGTAATAAAACCAAAACAATTATTGTTACTCCTCCCTTTAATATCCTCTGTCTTTAAATAGTCTAAGATCTTGAGATGCTATTTTCTTTTCCAACTCCTTATACCGCCACCTAACTTGACGGGAGGGGGTTAAAGAGTTCCTGTTTTCAGAAATGATAAGTTTCACTCTTCAGTCTGCCTAGCCAGGGGGCTGATAAGCTGACCTCCTTGGTATGTGCAGAGTGTGCTTGTTTGCCGGGGTAAGACAAATGTGAGTGATGAATTACAAGGATCTCGCCAGCATGCTCAGAAGGAACCTTCTTTCTCTTCTGTCTTGGCTCCCATCTTTTGGCAGAAATTCGCACATATGTCGGGCATTCTCTCTCCAGATCTGTATGCTCCCCCCCCCCAACTATGTGCAAAAGCATCCACCACATTTCCTAGGCTATAGTAGGGACATGAGCCCCTTCCCATCTCAGCCTTATGGTATAGTTTAGTTATTTTTTTTCCTGCCTGTCCTTGGGAGGAGAATACAATACATGAGTAATTTCAGGACTTGGTAGAAGTGACACCAAAGCTATAGGAGTCAGCGCGGTAGGGGGAACAGCTGGGTGCTGACTGTATCATCTCCATTCCAGGACTATCAACCGCAAGCTTTATTCTTCTAGTATTACATCTGCTCTGAAATTTGGGTCTTCCAGGTGGCAGCCCAACATGCTGTCCAGTGCTATCAGGCCATTTAAATGCTTTGAGCTAATGCTGCATATCCATTTTCTAAACAAGTTAGCAGATACCATATGCAGCAATTAAAGTTTTATTGAGTGGTGCCTGCTTACCATACTGAATTTGGATTGGCTTCCATCTGTCGGAAAGCCTGTGGTACCATCCCCATTGCTTGAGAGAGCATTTGTAAGAAGAGAAGATTTTTCTCAACTTCTGAGGAAGCTGCTCAGATTTTTTTTTAACACACAAGCCCATAAAAGTAGAATTGGTACAAATGAAAAGTACTGGACCAGCAGAAGTTAGCAACCACAGTGTGTTATTAAGCACAACAACCCCCAAGCTAGAACAGAGAAACTTGGAACCTCCGGCTATTGTTAATATATACTTGTCTCCAAATATGCTATTTCCAAGGATACTTTTTTTAAGCAGAACCCAATAAACTCATTTTAGAACTCAGCAAAGAATATAATATGATCCTTATTTTTTATTTTTGAGTTTTTTGTTGTTGTTTTTGAGACAGAGTCTCCCTGTAGCCCCAGCTGGCCTGGAATTTACTCTGTAGACCAGGCTGGCCTCCTCAGTCTCACAGAGATCCACCTGCCTCTGTCTCCCAAGTGCTGGGATTAAAGGTGTGTGCCACCATGCCAGTCTGATACTCCTTATTTCTTAAACAAAATCAATTTCCTGAATATATAGGGATAAACTATATGAATTTACCATTTACTCACTCTATTGGTTAAATATCTAGAATGACAAAGCTGTGCACAATTGGTTGAGCAGAAGGGTTTGAAGAAAGCATTTATTAAATTTCAACAATGTTTAAACGCTTGAGTATGATGTTAATGGCTACACTGTGAAAACAAGATGTTTTCTGAGACATGCTTATCCCTGTATCTTTGTCCCTCATGAATGCCAGAAGGGAAGAGCATATTATAGCGAAATTTAAAACCTCATCAGAGCTTTAGAATTGCCTGGGCACTAGTGTGGTCTAGTAGGGGAAGGACTAGAAGGGGGAAAATGTCCACTGCCTTGTTCTTAGTATAGATCTTGAATATATTCGTATTTTGTGGATACCTTTCTTTAAGAGAAATGTCTGCATCAAAGCCTGATGATTCTGTTCTACTTAGCCTGAACTTGGGAATTTCCAAGCCAAGGCTTTGAATTTTGAAAGCATTTGAAGGAATAAAGTCACTGCTGTTCACTGGTGTTCCCTAGTCTTAGGTCTTGGTAAGTAAGCAACATCAAATTTCTAACAGTTACAAGTCCATAGTACTGTATGCTTAAGGGAATGTGATACGCTTGAACCCAAATGCTGGTTGGGAGTCAGAAAACCTGTCTCCAGCCTTAATACTGTTCAACAGTGGGGAACAAAGTCAATCTTCCTTTCTCCTGCTTTGAAAAATGGAGTTCAAAAGTCCATATCCAGGGACTAGAGAAATTATTGAGCAGCTAAGAGCACTAGCTGCACTTGCAGAAGACCTGGGTTCAATTCCTAGCACACACATGGCAGCTAACAAACATCCGTAATTCCACTTCCAGGGGATTCTGACACACTCTTCTGACCTCCATGAACATTGAATGATATGGGTGCACTTATATACATGCAAGCAATACATTCATACACATAAATTAAAAATAATAAAATATTTTTAATTCATATTTGATTTTTTAGTTCTTACGAGAATTAAGTCTATACAATCTCTGTACAAATCATTGAAATATGAAAAAAGAGTTTACAAATTTAACTGAATGAAGTCAAATGTTATGCTTTTCATGAACATTTTAAATTACAAGTACTTTTTATTCAAGCTATGAATTCACATGGTGTCTATCTCGACTTAAGAGATTCTTCCTTATTTTTAACAACCAAAAAGATTTCTGCAACAATCCTTGTAGTCAATGTGTTTGTGCTTGGTTTCACAGAAACATCAGTACCAGGTAGAAACTTTAGAAATTCAGAAGTTTAGGACACTTCCTGGCCCACTGAGTCAGAATCCACATTGACAAACTCACCAAGTGATTTATATGCATACTAAACTTTCCCATTAATATGTACAATTAACCTAAAGTATTTTTAGAGGTTTCTTTTTTTCTTAACTGTTTGAGAATTTCATACACACATATGTCCTGTTTTGATAAAATCTACCTACCTTCCCCTCCACCACCTTCTCCAAGTCCTCTGCATTCCTGCCTCTCTAACCCTTTGCATACCCCTCAGGACTATTCCCTCTATGTACTCCTTTAAAAACATTTCTATTAATTCTTTGAAAATTTCATGCCGTATTTTTATAATATTCACCCTCATCTCTCAGATCCACCCTACCTCCCACCCCCCAACTTCTTGTCCTCTTTTTAGACCATCAAGCCTAATTTGTCTTGTCCAAGTCCTCTTGTATGTGGGTCAATCCCCTGAAGTGTGGCCCACCTACCAGAATGTAACACTCTTAAAGAAAACCCAACTCTCTCTCCCTCTTCCAGAAGCTATCAATTGCCAATAGTATCTCCCCTGGGGTTGGGACCTTGTGCCTACCCTTCCACCATGCTGGGATTTTTGTCCATCTTGAGCTTGTGCTAGTCTTGTGCATGCTGTCACAACTACCATGGTTCATATGTATCCCTGCCCTGCTCTGTCTAGTAAACACTGTCTTGTAGTCATCAAATGCCTCCGGCCCTTATAATTTTTCTACCTCCTCTTCCATAATGATCCCTGAGCCTTGAGAGGAACAGGTGTGGTAGAGAGTTCCCATTTAGGGCTGAGCTCATACTCCCATTTTTAAAGCCCACTGAGTCCACTTATTGCTGCCAATATGCCCATGGGTGCAGGAGCATCTATTGAAGCATGGGTAGCCTCTTAGGGACTGCACCCATGAAGAAAATTGACTTCCCCCACCCCCAGCAACCATTAATTGCCAATAGTTCCTCACTAGGGGTAGGACTTTGTGCCCACCTCCCCACTCCATCCTGAGATTTTTTTTCTGGCTTGAGCTTGTGCTGGTCTTTTCATGCAATCATAGCTGCTGTGAATTCATGTGTGCAATGGCCCTATCGTCTGGAAAACAGTTTTGCTATAGTCATACACAACCTCTGGCTTCTTGCAGTCTTTCTGCGACTTTTTCTTCAATGATCCCTGAGCCTTCGGGGGAGCAGCTGTGATGCAGATCTCTCATTTAGGGTTGAGCACTCTGCTGTCTCTTATGCTCGGCATGTTTATCAGTTTGGGTCTCTGTGTTAACATCTGCTACAAGAAGAAGCTTCTTTGATGAAAGTTGACAGATGTTCTATGGATATGAAGATAAGTACTTGGGAATTGTTTTAATACTGTGCCGATTTAGTAGAATAAGAGTAGTAGGTTCTCCCCTAAGGTTCTTGGTTTCTTGGCCTTCTTAACAGTGCCAGGTATGAGTTTCGTCTTGTGGATCAGGGCTTAAATCTCATTAGAAAGTAGTTGGTTTCTTCAACAACATTCATGTCACTATTTCACAAGTGGGCATATCTTGACAGGCCAGTCATTTTGTAGTTCAGAGTGTTCAGTGCTCATTAAGACTTTGATTGCTTCATTCCACTGTCATAGCACCTTCCAGCACTATGAAACTAACCAGCATGGATAAAGCTTCCAGGTTGGTATCAGCTTGATTTCTCCATGTTCTATGACTCAAGTATATATACACATTAAAAGTTGAGACAGTTTCTTCATGCAGTAAGAATTCTGATTCTTAGAAAATTTGCAATTTTTCCAATTAAGATATTTAATACGTGAAGATCTGTGGGACTTCAAAGTTTACTGATACAACTCTCATTTTAAGAATAAAAGAAAGTTGGAACTGGAAAGATGGCTCAGTGGTTAAGAGCACTGGCTGCTCCTGCAGAGGACCCGGATTCAATTCCCAGCACCCACATGGCAACTATGAACCATCCTTAACTCCAGTTCCAGGGGAATCCGAAGCCCTCTTCTGACCTCCGTGGCATTGTACAACACAGGTGCACTGACACACATGTGGGCACTACACTCATACACATAAACTAAAAATAAGAAAATAGTTTTTAAAAAAGAATAAAAGAATGCAACTTCAAACAGGAATGCATATAAATCATGAACTACTGAATATCAGACATCTGTTACCTTCATTTATTTGGTCAGCCACTACTGAGTGTCTACTAGGAACAAGACACTGGGGGATTTCATCAAAATAAGGCTTGATACCTAGAAATGCAGGTTTAATATATGATGAGGATACACAAATTTTCTCTCTCTTCTGAGTGTTCTTTTTAGCACTACGAGTCACATTTATAAGGGATAAGTAATTACTTTCCCCCCTGTATTACATTTATTTCATACCTACATACTGATTTATCATTACTGGTTGGGGTATTTGAAGATCTCTGCTTAATAAATTTGAGGAAAGAAATAGAATTATTTGCTTACTTATACGTAAGAGAAAAATGGTTTGATGGTCATTGGTAGTGAATACTGACTGTGGCAGATGCCCATGCTGACTCCAAGTTAGAATTATTATTATTATCATCATAAGACAATAATATTTATTGAAAGTTTGCTCTATGTCAGGCATGGTCCTAAGTATATCATATGCTGTATTACTTTTCTGTTGCTGTGATAGAAACACCCATGATGAAAGGAACTTATAAAAGGAAGAGTTTATTTAGCTTATGGTTCCAAAAGAGCAAAAGTCTATCATGGTGGGAAGGCATGGCTACAGAGGTGGCTGGAGTAGGAGCAGAAGCTAAGCACTCACATCTTCAAGCAGGCACAGGAAGCAGAGCTTGACTGGAGATCTTGCAAGGCTTAAGAACTCTGTAAGTCTGGTAGCTGTGACATGCTTCCTCCAGTAGGGCCTCACATTCTAAAACCTCCCAAAACAGCAGTACCAACTGGGGACAAAATGATCAAATACTTGACACCTATAGGGAACATTGTTATTCAAACCACCATATGTGCATTGTCTCATTTAATCTTTTCATGCATGTTTTACAGCAAACAGATGAGAAGAGACCCAGAAAAATCAAGCACCTTTTCCTCCTTAAAAAGAGAGGGAGAGACAGGGCTGGAGAGATGACTCAGAGTTAAGAATACTAAGTGCTCTTCCAGAGGACCCAGGTTCAGTTCACAGCTCCCACATGGTGGCTAGTACCCATCCTTAACTCCAGTTCGAGGTGATCCAATGCCCTCTTCTAGCCTTGGTGGTGGGCACCAGGCATACACACAGTGCATTTAGATACATGCAGGCAAAACACTCACATATATAAAATTAAAAATAAATAAAATCTTTTTTAAAAGCATAGAAGAGGCCAGGCATGGTGGCGCACCCCTTTAATCACAGCACTCGGGAGGCAGAGTCAGGCGGATCTCTGTGAGTGCAAGGCTAGCTTGGCCTACATAGTAAGTTCCAGGACAGCTGGGGCTACAGGGAGATCCTGTCTCAAAAAGACCCTCCCCCCCAAAAAAATAAAAAGCATAGAAGAGATTTAAGGATATAACTCAGAGATAGATTGTCTAGCATGTGTCAAGACTTGGGTTCAATCTCCAGGAGGATGGGGGAGGGAGAGAGAGAGAAAGAGAAAGACAGAGAAATAGAGACAGAGACAGAAACAGAGTCAAAACACTGAACAGTCTGCCGTTGAAGGCCCGACATTATCTATAAAACTTGAAGGAGATGAAGATACCTTTTGGAATGATTTTCAGCATTGTAGGTTATCTCCTTATCTCATTATACATTCTCATTTTTCCATAGTAAAACTGGCAGATTTCTCACCAGTGACAATGACAATTATAGACCCAGGAAGTTCTTTCAAAAGAATCAAAAAAAATCTGATGAAGATCTTAGGCTTAATTAAAAACTTTTCATTTTCCTCACTGAAAGGTCAGTATAATCAGTGAGGAATGGCAATTTCAATTATTTAGTGCCTTCAGGATGTTCTTTCCTCGTGAACAGTCATTCTCTTGTTTTCTGAAGTATAAATATCTTATGGTCATTTTCTTTATTACACAATGTTGGGAGAATACCCATGTTGCTTTCTTGAATATCAATGATAAAGTTTTCTTAGAACATTTTCTCCTCACCTGTCCTGTTACAAATTCTTTTCTAGTCATTTGTCTGCAATGGCCTAAAAGTGTGTTTATATCTTAATAAAGGATTAGACTTTTGTGTGGAGAGTTAACTATCCAAGTTTCACAATTAGGATTGATTGTTGCCTGGATGGATAAGTCCAAAGAAGGGTCAATGCATGTTGTTCATGTGGAGCAACAAACTGGTCACTTGGTTCATGCTGTATTTTCCACGTGGCTAAGTTCTTTATGCTCTTCCATCTCTCATCCACATCCACAGGATGTCCAGGTCTGATCTCTACTATACAGAGATACCAAAGAGACTAACAAGGAAGAGCAAGTGACTGAAAAGGTTTTAGCCAAGGAGGAATTTCGGGGCCAATGGACTTTTTGAGTTCCTGAGTTCACTTCTGTTCAGTGGGGGGTGGCAGACTGGTCTAAAGGCATGTGGGTGCCCTCTGTGCCTATCTAGCATGTGCTTACCAAGACTGGAACACCCAGCTGGCCACAGAAGACTGATCTACAGCTCATACTGTTCAGGCCACTGAATGGAACCATTCAGTGAGTTTAAGGTGTTCTTATGTAGACGTTTAAGCAAAACAGAAACAAGATGGAAGGAAAACAAACACCAGTTTCTAAAACTTAAAAATAAAAATAGACATAAAATATTCTGGCATAGTTGCATCAAAGGATAGTTTCACGGTGCGTGATTTAGGTTCATGTATTTAGAGGCTCCAAGCAGTTTCTTCCAGCCAAGGATCCCAGTCTACCATAGGTAGTATTTCTACCCCCTTGGTCTCTGCGTGGAGTGGATCATTGACTACAGCTTTACCTCGGAGCCACAAACAGCTTTGCTCAAATCTGTTGTCAGTATGATTTGGAGCTCTGTGGATCTCTCAGCATTCTGCTAGTGTACCATATCACCTCAGTTTCTTTCATACAGTCTTAATTCACTCTATATGGAATTTCATATTGCTCTAACAATCAATACTATTGGAAACAATTATTTTAAGGATATCAAAACAACTCATGATCAAAACCCTTCAACGTGTCTGCTGGTTACGCTGCATTGTCAGTGCTTCCTAGCTGGGGTTATGATTTCTTCCTACCCTCAACCCTCTCCATCTGTCAGTCTGAATCACTTATAACTACTGTAAGTAATAATAAACATGAGTGGAACCTGAGTCTAGCCAGATGTGCTAGCAGTTCATTCACAGCAGCTGGCAAAGTTGGGAAGAGCAGGGGGGTGTGCTTGTGGATCTGTGAGGAGACGCTGATAAGTCTCTCACCCTCTCCAGGTGAGGCCAGGTGGCAAACTGGTCCCTTGACCTCAGTGCTTCCATCTGAATATCTAGACAACGGAAAACTCTCAAAATGCCGGCAAGTAGCCTTGTTTTCTTGTTCTTAAACTTCATTCCTTCAAGGTTGACCTTGATTTTATTAACTTTTCTTCTTAGAAATTCACATTTCTTCACATAAATCGTCTTCATGAATTTACATGGTACCTGGTCATAGGAAACATTCTTCCCCCAGAACATGTAATACTTCAACATGGATAAAGCATAAGTTTGATCCATGTTGTTATCTAAGGTATGGTACTCTGCGTTACTAACCCCACCCTTGGGTGCCACCCCTTCTCTTCCTTGATTGAGTCTTCCTAAAGATTTGAAAAATACCAGAGCATGTCTAGCCTCACTTGCCTTCGCTATTTCTATGTCCAGTTTACCAGTACAGGAGCTCACGGCTCTTATGGCTGTAAAGTATGTATAATGGAATCGCGCCACGTGTCCTCACTCAATGTGTTTACCCAGCTCTACTCTATCCTGGCAAATAAAATAATCTTCATTCATGCTTCCAAGGCGGAGGTTTCTTTGCCCTTTATGAATTGTGTCCAAGTTCTATTGATCTCCTTCCTAAGAAACTCTGGATGTGAATGTGTCACTGCCGCCACACAGTTGCTGTTAGCTCCCCAGATGCACATAAAGTCTGCTTTTCAGAATATTGTAAAAATCTTCTCACTTGCTTCCTTAAATTCCTCTTCCTAGAATATGTATCCATTTTACCTTAAATATCTGCTACACACCTCTCTGAATTGCTACCATAGCCATGACTAACCTCCACCTTAAAAATTATGCAGTAGGGGCTGGAGAGATGGCTCAGCAGTTAAGAGCACTGGTTACTCTTACAGAGAACCCAGGCTCAGTTCCCAGCACCCACATGAAGACTAACAATTGTCTACAACTCTAGTTCCAAAGAATCCAATGTGCTCTTCTGACCTCTATGGGCATTGCACGGCATGGGTGCACTTACATGCATGCAGGTAATATACTCATACATATTCCAGGATTTCCCTGGAACTGGAGTTAAGGACAGCTCGTAGCCTCCATGTGGGTGCTGGGAATCAAACCCAGGTCCTCCGCAAGAGCAGTCAGTGCTCTTAACCACTGAGCCATCTCTCCAGCCCCAAAATAAATACTTTTTAGTAAGTTACAGCATTTGGAAAAATAAAAATACATCTAGTATTGCTAAAGGCAAAGCCTAGCAGAGCCACACACAAACAAGCCCCTTCTCACCTTGTCCTGACCAATCCATATGCCCAATGAACATAGGGCAGCTGGTTAAAAGCCCTGTTTCCAGGACCTTCCTCATTCAGGTGCCTCCCTACTGTCTTCCTGAGAACTCTCAGTCATCATTTTAGGTCAAGTTCTAATATTATTGCCTTTGTGAAATGTCCCCTGAGCATTTCTGATAATCTATTTCTTTCCCTTCTTTGTAAATGTGTATTCTTTTGTATGTCTCTATGTGCCATTTATAAGACAAAAAGTGACACAAAGTAAGGTTGCCAGACTTTCTTTGCAGTTGCATTTTTAATCAAAGAGCACATGGTTAGGGGATTGGCAATAGCATGGGTATTTTGTAGCCAATATTTAAGACCCGTGGCATGGTGAGCTGTCTATTTTCATTAGAATTAAGTCTTCCACACAGACAGATATCAGCTCGGGTGCCAAGGTGTCCTTCCTAGGAAGTGTGAACTATTTAGTGGTGAGTTGGAGAAATCTGTGGTTTCTTTGACAAAGGAAAATGGCAAGGCATCACTCATTACTGATGACCCTAAAATTATATGTTTTACATAGAGAACTTTAGGTTTCTTTTTCTGCTTCTCCATTTGAGTTTGGGATTCTGCTTCTACTTCTCAGACAGTAATCATCACTAAGCAACAGTGCCAGTAATAATTACTAGACTGAAATGATGCAGTTCGTATGCAGCAGATACTGTCTGGGTCCTATAATCACCACAACAACACTTTTAGATATGTATTCTTCACCTTAATTTTCAGATGATGAAACTGAGAGCAAATTCATCTATGTAGTAAATAGCAAATACTGAATGATGAATCTAACTCCAAGGCCAATTTCTACCAACACCACTCTACTTCCCTCCATCAACTGTCAGCAGTATTTTTACCCACCTCTGGGGGTGAATATCTCTTAACACATTTATCCGATGGCAGACACCCAATGGCATAATGGGAAGCCAGTGTCAATTATGTTATACCAACTTGTAATGTTAAGCTGGACACATACCAGACACAAAGACAATTCTCCATGGTGAGGCAGGGTTATTTGGAGCATCGTCAGTGTTTCACTCTTTCGGACCATCTCAGCCAGTAAGTCTGAGGCCACCTTTCTTGGTACATGCTAGTTAGATCTGGAAAAATTCCAGAGTATATCCTTCAATTTTAATTGATTTGTTGGCTTGAGAAAGAGTATTTCATACTAATTTATTTCTTACCATTTTACTGCAGACGATTTCAAATATACCCAAAAGTAAAGAAGATGTATTTCCATCCCAAGATAGAACAAGCATGAACTTCTATTTCCCCAGTAATTTCCCATTCTCCTCTGTGGATTGTCATGAACAAATGTCATACATATCATTTTATTCACACATATTTCAGAAAACTTGCCTTAAATACCATTACCTACTCCAAACACTTTACAGTGAGTCCTCATAGACATTAAGTATTCAGTCCATGTTTAAACGTATGCAAAGTTTCTTTCACAGAATGTATACTTTTTAACACTTGTATTGTTTTAATTGGAATTTAAAGAAGTACATAGTTTTTACTCATTTGTTTGAACTCCTAAGTCTCTTCAATCTATATGTCACTTTTTTTCTTCTAGTTCATTATTTCAATTTTTTTTCTCATTCTCATTCCTTTACTTAAGGTATTTTTTTAATGGATAGTCTTTTATCCTGTAAGGCATCTCTCACTCTAGAATTTTCTGACTTTATCCTCAGAGTGTCACTGAATATATTCTTCTTTAGATTTCCTGTAAACTGGGAGCTAAACCTGGGGACTCAGTCTGACTGCTGGACTTTTTTTAAAATTGAGGATATTTTGTTTCATATTTCCTCAGAAAAGAATGTTTTGTTGCAGTTTTTGTTCTCATTCATGAGTCTTTCCTCTATCTGGTGTGATCCCCGCAAGGCCCCTGAGCCCTGGTCTCCACAGCCTCTGTTGTTTCCAATGGCTTCCGTGTTTTTTGGTACAAGATATTTCAAGCTCATCTTACAACTGTCAGTTTTTACAGTCAGATATCCGTTCCAGGAGTCTATTTTGAAGTGTGAAGTCATATTTATAGGCCACACTCTAAGGGCAAGGAACGCTCATTGGTTTGGGGTTGGAAATTGTTTCTAGGTCTTTTTAACAAAAAAAGTTTTTGAAAAATTCTTAGTTAAAACATGTTAACTACTCTTTTGATTTATATGTCTTTTATGACTTATGTGTATAATTTTGTATTATAATTTCAGAATAATAACTGTAACATTGGTAAAAAATCATTTACCTTTTTTCCTTAGGATACATCCTACTAGAAAACAGAATGGATAGGCAAATCATTGAACTCTATAGTCACCTGAAACTGTTTCCTAGATCCTGATTAAGCCACCAGCTAAACATATACTTTGCTTCACTAATTTAAATTTTTATTTTAGTTTTTAATTTTTTTTTTCTTGAAAAAGTAAAACAGGGTCTTGCTGTAGAGTCTAGGCTGGCTTTAGATTTCTCCATGTTCTGTGACTAAGGTATGTGGTGTCTTCATCAAACGATCTTACCATTAAATTCTGGTGGGCATCCAAGAGTAATAGCAATATCCTGTATTGTTTTAGGGTTACCAGGACACCCATGGCCAACAACTCAAGGGGCAGAATCCCATACCTGGGACGGGGCTTTTTATTTAGCAGCCTATGGCTTCTGGAAGGAGCATTAGCCCCCATGTAGGATAACTCCAATTCTTGTTCATGCACGTGCCCGAGCCCGTGTGTGTGTATGTGTGTGTGTGTGTGTGTGTGTGTGTGTGTGTGTGTGTAACACATAAAATAGTAGGTTTCTATATGGCATTTAGTTTTGTTTTATTTATTTATTTATTTTTTTTTTGAGACAGGGCTTCCCTATACTCCCACCTGGCCTGAAACTCACTATCTAGACCAGGATGGCCTCGATCTCACAGAGATCTGCCTGCCTTTTCCTCCTGAGTGCTAGGACTAAAGGCTTGAACAACAACACCCTGTTCCATATAGCTTTTTTAAAGTTGGGTGAGGCAAAGGAGGGTAAAGTGGAGGAGGGAGTGGGGAACAGTCTTTATCCTTAATAGAGGCATAGACTCCATTATGTAAATATACTGCAGTTTATTCAACTGGTTCCAATTATAACAGACATGTAAATTTTTTCTGTGACTATTTACAGATTGCGTTATAATCAATAGCCTTATATAGGTACCATGTATATGTTTCTATCTTTTAAATGTATTTATAGAAGTAGGCTATCTGGACTGGGTATGGTGGCACATGCCTTTAATCCCATTCAGGAGACAGAGGTGGGCAGATCTGTGAGTCTGCATATTGCATTCCAGGCCAGCCAGGGCTACATAGAGAGACTCTGTCAAAAGAAAGAAAGAAAGATCAAAATGACAAATAAATAAACAAACAAACAAACAAACAAATAAAGAAAAAGAAAGAAAGAAGGAAAGAAAGAGAGAGAAAGGAAAGAAAGAAGCAGGCTAGCTGGACCTCATGATATAAATTGTTTGTTAGATGTTATCAAAATTCCATCAAAATCATATGACAGTGCATTTCTTATGTAGCCTCACCTACAGATTATGTTATCAATTTTTAAATGAGTTTCTAATTGGCAAATCAGAGATGGTGTCTCAGTGAAGTTTGAATTTGCATGTCTCATAATCAGTGGGTTGAACATCTTTTCATATGTGTAAGGATCATATGTTCTTTTGTGAATAATTTTTTCCTAATTCTGACTTATTTCTCCTTTATACATTAACCTTCTGACCATGATGTAAGTTTCAATTGTTTTTCCAAGTTGTCATTTACCTTTGTAGACTACCCTGTTTGATTGACCTTGCATAATAACAAGTATTATTTTTTCTTGTTACCTTTGGAGTTGGAGTTATGGGTGGGACTCTCTCAGACTACAGAAGAAATATTTCTATTTCCTTTAGTATTTATAGGAGCTAATTGTTTACATTTATATTTAGTAACAAATATAAAACAGCATAATATGGGAATTATAGACAATCTTATTTTCGCATATGGACAGATTGTTACCTTAATATCAATAGTAAAAACTTCATATTTTTCTGACTAATCTGAGATAGTGCTTCATTATATACTGACTTTCCACGAATAATATTTGAACTATTTCTGAATTTCATAACATATATTAGTTTATCTGCCTCAGTGGAGGAGATGGCATGCACTGCTTTAATTATGGAGGTTCTAAAATGTATTTTAATCAGAGTTGGTTACCCCTCATTGCACCTTTTTTTAGGAGTCTCCTGAATGTTCTTGCCTTCTATGCTCTTCCAAATAAATATTATGATGAATTTTTCTGTGTCCATAATAAAACATGGTGATATTTTCACAGAGATTTCATTGAATTAATAAATTAACTTGAATTGAACTGACAATTTTATGGATACGTCATTAAATTAAAAACCATAGATATAATTTCCATATTTCAAATATACTTTTATGCTTAAGAGTTTTCCTCATATATATTTTGGATATTGCTTGTTATATATTCTATCACTGAGAAAGAGAATGGATGACAGATGATCTAGCATATCACGGGGCTGAATTTCATCGCCAGACACCAGAAATGGAGACAGAGTGAAAGATGATTAGGTACATTAATAGATACATAGAGAAATGGATGGATGGATGAATGGATGGATGTATAGAACATAGGTCATAGAGGTTATGAATAGAAAGTTAGATCGATGTCAGATGCCTACATGATACATAAATGGATGACTGATGATAGATAGACAGATAGATAGATAGATAGATACATACATACATACATAGATGATAGAAGAGATAGATAGATAGATAGATGATAGATAGATAGATAGATGAAAGATGATAGATAGACAGATAGATAGATAGATACATACATACATAGATGATAGAAGACATACATACATGATAGATAGATAGATAGATAGAGATAGATAGATGATAGAATAAAGATAGATAGATAGATAGATAGATAGAAAGATAGATAGATAGATGATAGATAGATTCATACAAGATAGATAGACACTAGATAGATAATAGATGAGTAGACGATTGACAGAGAGATAATGTTATGGAATTTAGTCTCATTTTTGTCTGTAATGCATGTTAGATGCCCTATTCCCACTTACTCACATATCACTGAATTCTCCAGCAGCACCTTAACCAACAATGAAAACTGTCCTTGCAGAAAGTAAAATTCCCAGTAACACAGTGACAAATATAAAGTTCTTAAAGTTCAGTACTTTCCCTAGTTCCCCTCAGATGAAGCATCAGGATACTTATTTGCAATGCAATGAGATACACAACATAAATTATCTGTAATGTATTTATCTTGTCCCTATTGTTTGTTTGCTCAAATTATCATCCATTGTATTTTTTAAATCCTAAATATTCTGGGCTGGAGAGATGGCTCAGAGGTTAAGAACACTGGTTGTTCTTGCAGAAGACCCGTGTGTTTGAATCCCAGCAGCCACATGGCAGCTAACAACTGTCCGTAACTTCAGTTCCAGGGTATCAGACAGCCTCTTCTGTCCTCCGTGGGCATTGCACAACATGGGTGCACATACCTACATGCAGGCAATACACATAAAAATAATAAGTAAATTTTTTTTATCCTAAATATCTTACCCATTTACCCACTCCTAAGGGAGTGATGCTAGATAGGCTGACCAGGCTCCAAGTGGATAAACTCACGCTGAGGAATATCTAGGAACACAAATTTGCATCAATAGGCCTTAACATATATGACAGAATGCATAAAATCCATTGGGGGGCTATGTAGGGGTGCAGATAGGGGAGAGAGTCTAAATATGATTAAAATGTATTATACGAAATGTACAAAAATTCAACAAAAAAGAAAAAAATTCTAAATGTTCTGAATGTTTCTAAGAGAAACTTAGAATTTCATTAATCTTAATATGGCATATATTTGCAACTCAAACCAAATTAACCATGACTTATTATTTTACAAAATAAATAAAATTGTCATTTGGAGAGCTCAGTAATTTCTTTTTGATGGCTTTTTTTCCCCAGATTTCATTTCCATGCCTCCTCTCCCAATTTCAGTAGCTGAAAATAACATGGAGAGGGGCTTCCTGGAAGCAGTCCAGTGCAAACAACCTAGAGAGCTATAGTTCTTCATTTAAAATAGGCTGTTTAATTATCCGTTGGCTGATCCTCCAGGCTCCAGACTCATTCATCAGTTCCCAAAGATACACTACAGCAAAGTAACTTGTCTTCTGCTTCTTGAAGATTTATTTCCAAAACTATTTTTTTCATTTAAGTTATGTTGGTCCATGTTGTGGTAAATTTTATCATTTAAGTTATGTTGCTCCATGTTGTGGTAAATTTTATTATTGTACCCAGTTCTTTACCATCCTAGCATTCAAGTTTTTGGAATGGCCGCATTACAGGTAGAGTGAACTTTTTCCTTTCTTTATCTTGCACTTGACCGTGTGACTCCCGACAGTGATGGAATGAGCTTTCTTACCTGCTCCACTGCTCCAGCCTGGAGTAGTCACCTACATAAGCCCAAATGGCACCATGAGAACTCCAGTTAATTCTACAGAGTCACAGGTTATCAAGTCATTGGATTTTGGAGGTTTTTTTTTTTTTTTCTTTTTTTCTTTTTTTCAAATATAACTCATTTTTTTATTTGTTGATTTTGTGTGTGTGTGTGTGTGTGTGTGTGTATCAAAGAGAACATCCCAAACAATCTTATTCATCTATATACCATCTGTATACTTCCCAAATGGCACCCTCCCATAGCCTCCCCCCTGGAATTATTTCTTACGGAGCACTAAATGATTGATATGACAGCCACTCAAATCCCAACACCAGATACTGACTGCGAATTTTGGTCTTTTATCTGTCACTGTCCAGAACCAATCAATCATCAAATGTTCACTGGACCCATATAATGCTTATGCAGTGGCCCCTTCCTCCCATCATCTCCACTACCACTTTAATTCATACTGTCTTATCACATATTTGCATTCTTACAATAACTTTCAGACTAGATCTTAATTGCTTTCCCCTGAAGTCCATTTCTTTTCAGTAACATAAAAGCGGTAATTGCTTGTTTTGTTCTCCCTGTTATAGCTCTGACCATGTTTATTCTTTGACTGGACTATAAAATCATAGCCACTCTTTCCTCATTTACTTGTTATTGAGTAGTAGCCACAAATTTTTCTATTGCATCCAAAAAAGGACCTTAATATGACCATTTCCAGCAGCCACTAACAAATCAGCTAATCTAGATTGCCTCTTTCCTACACTGAAGGTTGATGGATCATGGTCACACAAACTTATCTCTACCGTCAAATTCACAGATGAGACCCCGAACTGTCCTCCCAGGCTTACCTTCTATCATTCTTTGTCATGTTGAATCTCATCTACTAGCCATACTGAGCTAACTTCTTTTCCAAACAGGCTGCTGCTCTCCATAACAATACTCAAGAAATTTCACTTGCCTGACATGCCATTCAGCCCTCTTGACCTCAGTAGTAGGGCTGTGATATTTCATCCTCTATGAAGAGCACTTTGACATCCTCCTCTCCTCTAACCCCAAGAACCCTCAACTGGAATTCAAGAGAACTTGAACTTTTTTATATTAGCAACACTGGACTTGAATATATCTTGTATGCCCTGTTTCTGTCCTTTTTCCTTAAAAATAGGGAAACCAAAAGGAATTATATTAGTCCAAAAATCTCTTGAAAAATTATACACACAATATCTCCACATGAGTCCTTGTTTATAGCTCAAGGCTACACAACAAGAAACAGTACCAAAGAGGAGAAACCTTCCTTTGAGTTGTTGGCCAGGGTAGTCCAAGAGGCTGGAGTAATGGCTCAGTAATTAGGAGCACTGGTTGCTCTTGCAAAGGTCTCAGGTTTATTTCCTAGCACCTACATGGTAGCTAACAACTGTCCAAAGGTCTAAGTCCAAGAGATCTGATGCCCTCTTCTGGTCTCTTTGGTTTTGCATGCACATGACACACATACAACACATACATGTAGACAAAGCACTCATACACATAAAATTAATTAATCAATTAAAAGGAGAAAAAATTCGGCCCTTGTCTTCCTAATCAGGCCTAGAACCACCCTTGGTACTTAACAAGTCCCAGCACAGGTTAGATACATAATCTTGAAGAGATATTTGAAAGTCTTCAGGGCACATCTTCTTGATAACCATGCTACAAAAGGGCATTTCAGTGTATTTTTAAATAAAAAACCCTTCTCACTTCAAAATTATTTAGAAATCAGAGACTTGATGAAGCCCCAGGGATACTACTATAGAGTGTTATAATTTGTAAAATTAAATAAGTTTTCAAGGTGGATTTTATGCATGCTAATTAATACCGTTTAAGGCATGCCTGATTTAATGAGAGGCTATTGCACATACAAAGGTGTTTGAGCAAATTAGTGTAACAGAAAATTGATACCCCAAAACGTGAATACAATTATCATTTGACCATGCTTATCCAAAAACCATAAGTATTCAATCATTTATTTAAGCAATGGAATAAAGAAAATTATTTTCAGCTTTTGGATTAATGTAATCACTTCTAGCAAATACAGGCATTGCTATAGCAGATTAAACATTAAATGAAAGAAATAGATGTATCCCCTAGTAGGTTAAGTACAACATAAAATCAGCTTACTAATGAACAAACAAACATGAATCTACACAAGCTATTTACATTAGAAATTACTAAAGTTTGGAACAGTATGAAAGGGTCAGCTTTTCTCAGTTACCAACACAATTTAGGTTCCTGAAGACCAAGCTCACCATCCTTCAGCAAGATTCATATTCTCCATGTCACCCTTAACCCTGATGAAATGATCCCTTAGCTCATGGAACCAGGGCTTGGCTTTTCATGTCAAGTGACAGATTTGAAGACAATGTGGTTTTTCTTAGATATAATATTTTTCAGTCATAGTCGGGGCTCTGGGTAATTATGAAATCCTTTGAGGGCTTGAAAATTCAGAGGTTAAGGGGCAGCTCCAGAGAATCCTACTCATGATGACTCCTGAGAAGGTAGAGCATGAGGAAATTGTAAACAGCCATCTTTGTTCGTTTCTGTTTTTCTGGGTTATTCATATTTCTCCTCCCTTACTGAAAACAATTTTAAATTTTCTGCTTAAAGGTCTTCAGTCCCCAGAAAAGTGTCTTCAAAAATAGAGGGTAGAGTCTGGAGTGTAGCTTGCCTAACATGCATGTTGCTCTGGCTTCCATCCCCAGCATCAAAGCAAGCAAACTAATAAAAATCCACAATAGTCAGAAAGCAAAACTTTAAAGTTTCTTGTTATCTACACTTTATCTTGTTCTCTTTAATCCAAATACTTCATATGGTTATAATCAGTAATTACACCTAGCCCTGCCCATATCTGTGTATAAATGCATACTCTTCTTACCTGTGCTTTTCCTTTCCATGGTTTCAGTTACCTGCAGTCAACCACTGTCTAAAAATATTGAATAGCAGATTCCAGAAAATAATTTGTTAATTTTCAGTCCTACGCTGTCCTGAATAACACAATAAAATCTTGTCCTGTCCCCTCCATCCTCCCCAGAGGTGAGGTGTCTGTGTCCAGCATTTCCACACTGCAAGAGCGCCTCACCAGTGAGTCTCTTCCAACCATCTATGTTGTCAGCTCTGCTCTGTAGCCTCACAGGGCTTGTGTTCAAATAACTAATGGTGCTGAATAAAGTTACGAAAAACAAGAGGAGTGATGCTGGCAGATCGGGCTTGCCGAAGACACTGCAAAATGCTTCCTTTAAGTGAAAAAAGTAAAAGCACTTAACCATTTTTTTTAAAGGAAGCAAGTTATAGTTTCTAAAAGCTGTAGTAAGGCTGAACAGCAAATAAAAAATTTTCATAGTGTACATAGATTCGATACTATTTGAGCATCTACTGCCAGTCTTGGAATGCAGATAAGGGAGACCACTGTAATTTCAAAATAATGTAGGGGGTTGCCCCTCAACTTATTAACATTTTAGAGTATGTCATCATGGTATATTTTTGTGAATGATTTGGAAGAAGTATGCAATGCAAACCAATTGAATCCAGATTTTTTTTAATTAAGTTCTTTATGGTTTTTTTTTAATCTATAAATGGGAAACAAATGACGTTTTACTGCATCTCATATGTGACCATCACCAGAGTCCTCTCTTGATGCCTCTCTGGAGTTCTTTGACTTGCAAGTCAGATGTCCTGTCATTCATCAAGATTCCTTTAAGGAGAAATCAGGGAGCCTGACCTTGTTTCTAAAACATATCATAACACACCAGTTTCTTGGAAGGTGCACATAAATTGGTTTAAAAATCATGTTATTTAGCATTAACTAAACAACTTGTTTCTACAACATACCGTAACATACCACTGTCTTGGAATGTACAAATATGTTGGTTTGAAGATAGTATTATTTAGTATTAACTAAATAAAACTTTTTGCAAAAATGAGCAGGTGGCTTTTTCTTGAAAGTATAAGGAAAAGTATGAAATTGGCAGGCATGATATTTTGTCAAACATAAGCAAATACGAGAAACTGGCCCACTAGTCTCTTCCTATCGCAGTCTGATCTCACTATCTGCTACATAGTAAGGTATAGTTAACGGCCATCAAACCAGATCTGACAGGAAAAGCACTAGGTATCCAGAACTGTTGACAGGACTATTTAGTCTATGCCATAAATCCCTATTGCTAATGAGGAGCTGCACTCAATTTATATTGCGCTCTCAGAATCTATGTATCTTTTTCCTTCTCACTGTGTTTTTTTAATTTATAAATTACATGTTTTAAAATGTACATAATTACGTATAAATAAATGGTTATAATTACATAAGTGGTGTACATCAAAATGTTTATTGTTTAGAATGTATGCTTTAAAATTTAATAGTTAGGAATAAATAATAATTTGGATACTACAACTCTAAAGAACATAACAAAAAGTTTGTTTTAATGATCTTTAATGACTTGTTAGGGCTGGGGAGATGATTCAGTGGGTAAAGTGCATGTTGCATAAGCATAGGGACATGAGTTCAGATCCGCAGCATTCACATAAAAGCCAAACAGTGCAACAAACACCTGTAACCCCAGCATTGGAGAAGCAGACCCAGACAGATCCTCAGAACTCACTAGCCAGCCAGTCTCGCAGAAATGGTAGGCTCCAGGTTCAGTGAGAGACCATGTCTCAAAAACTAATGTGGAGAGGAAGAGGAAGACACCGTCTGGCCTCCACATACACATGCACACACAATCACATACAATAATAATGACGAGTAAAAATAACAATAATAATAATAATAAATCTGTTATATCATTTAGTTTACTTAATAAAGATGGAACAGGTAGACTAGTCAAGAAGATAGAAAAAATTTACAGGCAATTTCTAGTCATTTTACCTATTAATTCCTATAGAATTCTTTGAAAAAGAGATTATTTTCTGCCTTGCTTAAAATAGCCACGTGAGTTCAAGAATCCTACCTAAAAAAGGTCTTGAAGATTATCAAGTAAATCCAGAATCTTCATTTTCTAAATGGGTCTATGTCTCAGAAGGTGAAGTGACTTATTTCTGCAGGTTCCAATAGTAACTTACTAGCAGAGCTAATTCTATAACACTTAGAAAATAATGAACATGTCATTAAATAATGTTTACAGTTTAGACATACATTTCTATACTTCCTTTTATTTGAGTCTCATAATAGTTCTTTGGGGTAGGTAATCATTGGACTCACATTTTTGGAAGGAAACTGAATTGAATTGACTGTCCTGAGATCACATAGCTGACTAAAGGCAGCACTGTATTTACTTGAATGGAGATCTTCAAACTTGACCCCCACCCAGTCAGTGATCTTTAGATTCGGGCTTGAATAGTGCTTATTTACCTTTGCTACTCAGTAAGTCTGTAAAGTTGAGTAAGTCTTTCAACAAATTCAATTCACATGCACTGAACCCTATGAAGAACATTGTAATATTAACAAATATTAAATTATTGGCCTCTAAGAGCTAATACTGGTGTTAATTAGCAAGAAAACATAATTAAAGGCATTCATGGTGGCACAACTGGTGTTCAAGTGTCTATTAACAAGGAAACTAGTCGAAGCTGTGGGTAATGGCACACAACCGTAATTCAACATAGAGGTAGGTGGATTAGAAGTTCAAAGTCATCCTCAGCTACAGAGTAAGACTGAGGTCAGCCTGTGCTACATTAGATCCTGTCTCAAGAAGAATTTTTTTCAAATATTTTATATATTCAGAAAATGTTTAAAAGAGCTGAAGAGATGGTTCAGCACCTACTGCTCTTGCAGAGAACCCAGGTTCATTTCCCAGCACCCATGTCAAGGGGCTCACAACTGCCTATAACTCCAGTTCCCAGGGATCTGGCAACCTCTGGTTTCTGAGAGCATCTGTATACATGTGGTGCATGTAAACTCATGCAGACATATACACACATAAGAAAAGATAAAATTTAAATATAAAAATGTTTAAAGCAAGATAAAAATGGATTGGATTTTGCTGCCAAACTGGAAATGATTACATTTTTCCATAATACTGAAAAAGAAATTCTGAAGACATTTGACCCTTTTTCACATGAGTTTATAAAAACTAAAAAGTATCTGGTAGATTTTTGTCCTTCTTTGAAACTACTCCAAGACTGTTTCACGACTAAATCTTTAATTAAAAGATTATAAGATGATGAAAGCTATTTTAAATAAGGAAAAAGCAGTTGGTACAGAAAGTGAAATGCAATGAAAACTGGGTTATTAAGGTATAGAATTTTGCCAACAAAATGAATGTTTTCTTATTTCAAAGGCAATTTGTGAATATTGTATAACTCTATTTAAACAAATTCTAATTTTTTTTCAGTGATGGGAGGAAGTATTTTTCAATAAACAAGCAAAGAGCATGATAAAATTTCAATAATACATTCCAAATGTATAACTTTTTGGACACTATTTGGATACTAGATAGTGGCCCACCCAAAATCCAGTCCCTTATGGTCATAAATCAATTCCATTTGAGTATATGTATTTTCTTCCTCCTACCCATAGCCACTTTCCACTAGTGGGAAGTTTCTCAGAGTGTCTCCAGAGTATATTTTCATTCTGAATTATGCCTGTATATACAGGACATGAAGAACAGAGGGGGAAGGATGGCGTTCTTCTCTATCAACGTTTCCTTGAAATACTGGAAAATAGTACCAAAGATGACATCATCTTAGTGAAATTGAGGTCTCTAAAGAAAAGCACAGTATACAAAGAACCACATTATTAAAGGAGTTAGTTGTGAGTTAGAAAGAGCAGTTAACTTTATGATTGAGGATTGCAGAGTCCTTTACTGGAAATGGAACAAACCTCTCTTTTTTGACTTTCTCTATTCAAAAGCCCAAAGATGGTTACTTCGCTGCTTATCAGACCATAATGAAGAGACAAAGGAAAGAAAAAGGAAGGAAGTAATATTTTATCCATGAAAAATATCTGGTAGCATCTCTCATTAAAAAGTGGGGACAGCAATTGAAGTGCTGTGCTAAACTCAGATGTGTGACTTATCTCATTATGATAACTGGACTCCCATGGTCTCACAGAACAGAAACTAAGTCTTGTCCATTAGTTATTATGTTGTCATTGTAGAGGAGAAAGCTTTATTTTTAAAAATCTCAATACACTTGCTCCAAAAACTACTTAAGATCCTGGTGTAGCTTAGAAGACATTAGGTGAGGTCAATTATGGGAGGCACAGCAGGATCAGGAGTGAGATCATCTCCAGTGCCCAGCAATACATTTTCAGAGCAGAATGCCAGAAGGGAGGCATGGCCCCAGCCTCAGGCGTGGAGAATTCCCTTAAGGATGGGAGGTTCTTGCCTAGCAACTGTGGTTCCAGTGGCTGCCTGGTGAAGCTCTCATGCACAATCAAGAGACCAGAACCAGCGTACCACGCTTCATTATAGAGCCCTGGGAGGAATACAACCTCCATTTTCATCATCTTTATTTTAGCTACAAAGCACTTAATACTATCTCTTTGGTCTTCTATTGTTTTGACTTCATTTTTCTCTTGTTCAAAGCTTAGCTTCCTGGTAAAATCTAAGCCTCGGGAGGATGATTTTCACCTCATGGCTGTGGTGCCTCCCTGGTGTTGGAATGAAAGGTGTGGGTACTACACCCTGGAGAACACAAGAGATTTTTAAAAACCAAATAGGCACTTTGACAAAGATCTTGGGTATAAATCACATATGCCGTGTCTGCTGTGACACTTTTTGAATAAGATAAAATCCAAGTTGCACCTGCTTCAATTCTCCACTCTTGCACGCTACACTGCAAACTTTTCCTTTGCAATTCCTAGAGCAAACTAACTCTCTTTTCTCTCTTGCCATTGAATACACTGGCCTTGTTTGGCCTTGTTTTTTTATTAGCATTGTTAAAATTTAAAAAAAAAAAAAGATTACATTGAAAAACTTTGTACAGATTTTAGAATTTCAAAAGGAAGCGAATGCCGAATTCATATTACAGTAACAGTGACAGTATTGATAGTAGACTTTTTATCTTTTTTTTTTTTTTTTTTGAGACAGGGTTTCCCTGGAGCCCCAGCTGTCCTGGAACTCACTATGTAGACCAGGCTGGCCTTGAACTCACAGAGATCCACCTACCTCTGCCTCTTTTGTCAGTAAATAATGCTCAAAAATTATAATAGACATATAGAATTGTGAATTTACATTCTAAAATAGTTACATATTTTTAGTTTGAGAATTATCCTAGTTTAGTTACTACAGCGATTTCCAGATTCTGATTTTTCTCTCTACAGAATCAGTCCTATCAAGGCTAGAATCTGCATATCTCCGGGTTCCCAGCATGAGCCCAAAACAAAGGCAAAGCCACCTCTATGGTACCTTGGCAGAGAGGATTGTGAGGAACGCAGCTACTCAGAGAAGGCTGAAACTGCTGTCTGACATTGGGAAGTCCTCCATCCTCCAATGTTTCATCAGAGGACTAGAGGATCCCAGCTCACTGTTGTGAACCACAATTCTCCAAAGCTCCAGCACAGCTCTAACTCATGGAAGGGGACCACCATTCCAGCTCACTGGAAAGGACTACACTTCCAGGTCACTGGAGGGGACCAAAGCTCCAGCTCACAAGAAGGGACCACAACTTGAGGCTCAAGGAAGGGGACCACAGCTCCAGGTTCATGAGAAGGGACTACAGCTCAGCTGACAATATGGGCTCACAGCTCCAGGTTCACAGGAGGGGACCACAGCTCCAGCTTACATGAGGTGACCAGAGCATCAGCTCATGGGAGGGGATGGCATCTCATGGTCCAAGGGAAGAGACCTCAGCTCCAGTTCACAGGCAGGGGACCGCAACTCTGGTTCATGGGAGAGAATCCCAACTCTAGCTTATAGGAGAGGACCTCAGCTCCAAGTTCACTGGAAGGGGCCACAGTGCCAGCCCTCCCATGAATCTGTAGCTAGGGTCCCCTTCTGTGAGCCTGGGGCTATGGTCCCCTCCTGTTAGCTAGAGCTGTGGTTCCCTGTGTGAACCTGGAGCTGAAGTTGCCTCCTGTGAGCTGGAGCCGTGGTCCACTTCTGTACTGGTCTCTTTATCTAGAATATTTCTCCCTGCTCTTTTCCATTCCTCCAAATCAGGATAATTCATCCTACAGGCCTTGTCTTTGCTATCATTCAGAAAGATTTCCAAGACAATATTAATCTCATTTTAACATTGGGGGTACAAACCAGGCATTGTGTCATATACTTGCAGTTATACCACTTGAGAGGTTGAGGTAAGAAGATGGAAAGTTTGAGACCACCCTGGGGTACATTAGGAGAGGTAAAATGTTTACACTCTGTACACTAATTTACTTGCATTCTATAGTCTAATCATTTTGTTGACTTGTCTCTTCCAATCAGTGAGTTTAATTGAAACACTGTATCAGTTTTACCTCCCCAGACTTAATGCAGTGCCTAGAACATAGTAACCTGGTAAATGTATAAAACAAAAAGAGAACTACATAATAGGTCATTCCATACTATTCTTCCATGGAGCCAAAAGACTTTTACTGGAGCAAATGGGAAAAGAAACCAGTTGATGTGGTCTATGTAAGGCAAAGCTTTCTCTGTCTTTTTAAATCTAAACTTAGAGCAGGTCTGAGACCCAGGAGCTGAAGATTGGCACTGACACCAGATCAGCAATCAGTCACGGACGAAGCACAGTGAGAAGGTGAACTGGAAAATGTAAGGTGAGAAACAAAAACAGGTTCATGGAAAAGGATCTGAACCAATATAAAAACAACTTTTGAGCCAGGTGGGATGACTTATACCTCTAATTCCAGCACTCCAGAAGCTGAGGCAGGAGGATCATGATGAGTTCAAGAGCAATCTGGGCTATAAAATAAGACACTCTCTCAAAACAAACAGACAAATAAACATAACTTCAGGCTCTCAATTTTACCAGCCACAGAAAACCACCGTAACATGTACCTTGTAAAAGTGTCCAGTCAATGTACATTTATTCTTAAGCTCACAGTAACTGAAGTTCACAGTCACACCATCCTGAGCACATTCAGTCTTGTTAGACAATAAATGAAATACACATGCAGTTCATTTGATTATCAAATAATCACTTCGTGGTCCCTAAAAAGTGCCAGGAACAGACAGTAGCAGGGATATCAGAGTATAAGGGCTCTAGTGACAGCGGGGGGAGGGAAGCTATGGGAGGGTGCTATCTGGGAAGTGGGTGTAAAAATAAATAAGTAAATAAAATTTAAAAAAAAAATTTTTTAAATCCAAGCAAATAAAACAAAGAAACAACAACAACAACAACAACAAAAAAAGATTTTAGGGTTACCTCTTCAGAGGGTTGGAATGTTAAGCAGCCAAAAGCCCCATAAAAATAAATCAATCAATCAAAGAAGAAAGATTTAACTGAAGAAAAGTGATGGGGAGATATGGGAAGGGGGAATGTTGGAGGGGAGGGAGTGGGCATGGATTTGATCAAAAACCTTATATGCATGTATGAAATTCTCAATAAAGTTTTCATAAAAATTTTTTTAAAAAGCACCACAAATCAGATAGCCTTAAATAATAGAAGAGTATTGAAAAAAAAAAAATGCCAGGAAGAGCCTGAGCCTGGGATGAGGGCTCAGCGGGTAAAGGTGCTTGCTGACAGCCCGAGGACCTGAGTTCCAGCCCTGGAAACCATATGATAGAAAGAGAAAACCAAATCCCAGGAGTTGTCCTCTGACCTCCACACAAGCACCATGGCACAAGCCACTACCACCACCACTGCCAACACCAGATAAATAATGTAAAAAAAAATGCAGGTGCCAAGAAAAAAAGGATCCCTTTATTTTTTTTTTCAAATAAAAAATAACCATTTATTTGTGGTCAGATGATCTGTCAGGTTCTACACAGACATTTCATTCCATCCCACTGACCCCACTGATGATTCTGTAATATGGATACCATTACTACTTGGACATCAATAACTTTCTGTTAGTCACTCAGTTGGTAGGTGGTTGGTGCATGACTTAGATCTAAGTATGGACATGAATCAGTCTTTTCTTCTTATAGTGGTCTTGCTGAAAATCCTGATTTTTACAAGTAAATTGATACAAATTTTACTTATAGCCATTAAGTTGGGGAAAACTAAATTCTAAGAATAACTAAAGCTTTGGGGAAGGTCTCTGCAAATGTGTGTTCAGATCTCATTTCAATTTATTATTTCTTTACAATATTTTACTCTCTGACTAGTTTGTAGAAATATTTAAAATTTAAAGAGCTTCCTCTCAATATAAATACATTACACATATTCAGTGGTGATTAGATTTCTTATGATCAATGTGCTATATTCTCATGTTTCCTAAAAGTAACATTGTGTAAAAGAACAACAAAATATACATATTCAAGCTGCTCATTTATGAGTTGAATTGAGTAACTCTCAGGCGTGATGGAGAATGATCAGTGTTAGAGTCCTAGTTTAAAGAATTGCTTTCTTTATTCATTTTATGTGTGTGAGTGTACTGCCTACATGTGTGTAAGTGCATCCATGTCATGCAATGCCCTCAGAGGTCAGAACAGAGAGTTCAATTCCTCTGGAACTGGAGTTATGGATGGTTGTTAGCCACCATGTAGGTGCTACATTCATCTCTCCAGCCCTTGAAAAAAAAATTTTTTGGCCAGACATAATGGCACACTTTAATCCCAGCTCTTGGGAGGCAGAGGCAAGTAGATCTCTGTAAATTCAAGGCCAGATTGGTCTACATGTTGAGTTCTAGTCCACCTAGGGCTACATAGTGAGACTCTGTCTATAAAATAATTAAATAACTAAATAATAAATAAATAAATAAAGCCAGTTGTGGTGTTCAACACCTTTAATTCCAACATTTCTTTAATCCCAGGCAGAGACAAGGAGCTATCTATGACTTTGAAGCCAACCTGGTTCTAGGCCAGTTAAGGCTATATAGTGAGACCCTGGCTCAGACAAAACCAAACATAACAAAAAGCTAAAGCAAACCAAACAAGCAATTACCAAAGAAGTAAGTAAGATGTTCTTTCGTTTCTCAGGATGTGGTCTTTTTGAGTTTTAACCACTTACCAAAGAAGATACAGGTCGTCTCTGTACTGTGACCTCACCTGTCTTCTACTTCCTTTCACTTTCTCCACAGAGATGGGTTAACCTCGCAAAACTGTTATTGAACGCAGTCAGGTAGAAGGATCCTTATGGGGAAAGGATTAATAATAATACTTCTTCCTATTTATATGTCAGGCCATCAAAGTCAAAAGTCATTCTCATCACAGGATACAGATTGACTGCTTAAGTACCATGATCAGTCTCATGGATCTCAAAAGCTTGTAAACCAGGGATCCCCAGGGATTGTTTTCTAAAACAATATATAGCCCTTTTTAAATGCTATAAATCTCTGTGTCAGTTTTATACAAGTCTCATAAAGCCCAGGTATAAGTCATAAGCAGAGGGTACGTAGAAATATTTACTCTGACACAAAGAGCATTTGAATATGGAATGAGATGTCTAAGAAGAGGCATCAGATCCCCCAGAACTGGAGTTAGGGTATCATATTCGTATTCTGGAGATTATCCCCCAGACTGTATAAGAAAATGTTCTCAGTCAACTTCCTGTAAGTTTTTTTATTTATTTATTTTATGTCTATGGTTGCTTTGCCTGCATATATGTAGAGACTGGCAGAGTGTCTGACCACAAATAAATGGTTATTTTTTTATTTGAAAAAAGTAATAAAGGGATCTTGGTGCTTAAATATATTTAAAAACTGGTGCCTAAGTGCCAGAGTCATAATGCTTTATATGGTTTTGTACTCTTCCACAGCACTGCCAGAGCTATCGCCTTGGGCCTGGTAATATAGCTCAGTGATGGGCTTGCCTAGTGTGTGACCCTGCATTCAATGCCCAACACTGCAGAAAAAAAGAAAAATTCCTTAATACGGGGGAATTATTAACAGTATTTAGCTATTATAATGCAAGCATTTCTCTCTAACCCAAGGGCAAGGTCCTGATTTTGGACCTGCCTTACTAGAAAATGTCCCTAACTATGAGAGTACTTACAGCATTCTCCAGGCCAAGTCATTAGATTCAGTTTTTTGCACTTGTTGATGGCTCTCCTCATTAAAATAAAAACCTAGAAAAGGGCTTCAGCTTGAACAATGGTTCAGGGAAGTTCCTGAAGCATCAACAAGGATGTTCTTCCTTCAAAAACATACCAAGAAACCTAGTGGCTCATTCAAAAGATAGCTGTAGTGTATAGTTCATGTCCCTATGGTCTTCAGTGATTTCTAATCTGATGTTGGTGATACCCAAAGTACTGTGGCATCTGTCACATATAAGACAATTTATAGATCCTTGTTTCTTCAATTCCCCGGTTCAAGTTTGAATACATACTACCTTTTTAAGCCTCAAACTTCAAGAAGACATGTACAATGTTCTTTCTCTAATTAGAATGTAGAAATAGATGCGCTTACACTGAGAAACATTGGGGGACACTAACTTGACACTCAAAATCCTTAACACAAATGGCAGACTGTATGAATTCCAGCGGGGAGGGGGGGCTATGGGAGGGTGCCAGTGGGGTCAGATAAAAGAAATGCCAACATCACTCATGCAGCTCATTCATATCATAAATCTACTACATTGCTTCCAAAGTATAAGACATCAACATTACCAAACACAATTCTGTATAGTCAAACCATTCTAACCAAGATCACCTGGAGCAGGGCCCTTGTCTGACTTGCTCATAACACCATACCCATGCACTAAACTCTGTGTCCATCTTCCTCATCTTTCTGGAAATAGAGCTGAAAAATAGCGGTAAAAGAAAGACAAGAGAAATGAGCACAAAAATCTCCTAATTTCAGGTGACTATAATGTTTATATACACCCATGTGGTTGTGTACAAATTGGGAATTCCCAAGCAACACTTGAATGGGCAAGCCTCCCACTCTGCTGTCTGTCTCTACAGTTCAGAGAGATCAGTGGGCCCTGTCATTGAGCCCTTGCTGTGTCTTACCACTTAAATGAAGGTCTACACTAAGTCAAGTGACCCCTAGAAAACAGCTTGCCAAGACATCTCACAAAGTGTCACGGAATTAATATTTCATTTCTTCATTCTGATACCTTATTAATAGAAGTATGGTAGACGTTTCTGTGAATAAATCACTTAGACATCTAGGCTTTTGTTAAGTCAAACTGGTCAGACTTGGAAATCAGCATGTTCAGCACATGCTGCTAAGAATGAGTACCAGTCTGAACATCAAAATTTCTAGCTCAGACAGGCAGATATTGAATAACTGGATGGACAAATGAATGCATAGATGATGCAATCAGGCAACCTACAGAGAGTAGAAGTGAGGTGGTATTCTTTCTAATTGCTCTTCCTGCCCTTCTTTCTTTTTTGACCTGTCTCCCAGCCTTTTCATAACATCTCTGAAGCTGTCCTCCAGAAAACACCAAATTATCTTCCTAGAACATGTAAATGCTAAACTCTAGTTATACCCTATACAATTTATCTTCCCAGGAAATGGAAGAATCCCCCAGGGCCATATATCTATGTATGCATGACAGAGGGGCAAACCTTCCAGGAGATCAATCCATATATCTGACTGCTTTGTAAGGGATTTACTAAGTGCAAAACAAATCATTCTTGGCGCCTGCCTTTTGAAACATTTCCTTTTGTGTTTAGAGAGTGCAGTCACCCGGTCACTTGCATGAAGTCTTGCAGATGGTTTAGTGTGTGCTCAATAAGATGGTCTTCCCCATTAACTCCTCAGCTCTCAACACATGCTGTTTCCAAGTCTGTTTAGGGCGATAATCTTATGGCCTAGCAATAGCCTAGTAGAATTAGTATTAGGTGCTTGGCTTGGCACTAAAAGATTTAGAAATATATTAACAGAAGTTCTACTCAAATGGCCCATCTGCAGAAGCCTGAAAGTACCGGCTTCAAGACACACAGAACAGAAGAGCAGTGTTTGCAAAAAGAAAGTTTCACAGTACATCTGATGTCTAGTGTATTTATTTAAACTTTGGGTTCCTGTTGAGTTCTTTGAGAAGGGTCTCTGAGTTAATAACAGACACATTGAGGTTTTATTGGAGAGTACTCTCAAAGCTAATAAGGGGGAAGAAAGCAGGATTTGATAGAGACAAGTGGAATAAAACAGGAGTTAGAGCAAAGGCTTCTTCCAATCTTGAGGAATGCTACAACCAGGTGAGTCTTTAGATCTGCCCCACAGTGAAGCAAGAGAATCGGGCATTCTTGCCCCTGAGCCATCAGTTTGTTGCATTTGTGTTGATCCTAGGGAAAAAAGTGTAAACTTGGGCAGGGCCCATTGGCAGCGGGCAAAAGCTGTTCAGGAGCTATCAGCAGTCAACATCTCTGTGCACTAAAGAAATGAATGCCCTATTGCAGAAACAGGAATCTGTGCAGCATACCACAGTTCCCACTGTATCTTCCATGGCTAGGGTGATACAAAGGGGCACACAGTAGCCCGCTGAGTAGCACGTCTTCATTTTAAAATATCACTCCTAATTGTTTTCTCTACTTCCTTTATTCAAATGTGTAAATGAACTACAAAGATATATAAATAATTTCAGCAACTCCTGATATTGCTTCAGAAAAGATCAAAATATGAATTTGTACTTCTTAGGTAAAGAAGAAAGACTCCTTAGAGACTATCTTGTAAATAAAGAAAAATAATTCTTTTAAGAAGAGTTCCCATTCAACTATTAGAAGTCAGAATTGGGGCCCAGGACTCAAAGGAGTTTATAGCAATAGACAATTAGATATCTGGGCTGGTATTGAATTCAGCTTGTCAGACTCTGAATTTTACTCACTTTACTCATTGAAAGCACAATAATACTTCTTGTTTGTTTTTGTTGTTGTTGTTGTTGTTGTTCTTGTTCTTGTTTTGGGCAGGGTTTCCCTTGTAGCACCAACTGGCCTGGAACTCACTATATAAGACCAGACTGGCCTTTCTCTCACAGAGATCCACCTGCCTTGGCCACCTGAGTGCTGGGATTAAAGGTGTGTACCACCATGCCACCTCTACAGTAAACCTTTTGCTAATACAAACTGTTATAAAATGTTATATAAATAATGATGTTTCAAGGAGAGGTAAGACACTCATCATTTAAAAGGACATTCATTTTCTCCTTGAAATAAGTGAAGAGATTTCTTTTTGTTTTTAATCGAGAATTTCAGACATGCATATAAGGTGTTTTGGTCAAATCCATGCCCACTCCCTCCTCTCCAACATTCTCTGAAGTGGTAACCCTAAAATCTTTTAAGGATTAGATACAAGCTCCCAAATACTTTTGACATTTTTGGCCTTGGAACAGAATATGTTCCTAATAGGCCCAAGGACATTTTGAATTTTAGCCAAAAAACTGGCTACATTTCTTTGGGGTCTTTTTACCCTAACTGCCTAGCCAATTCCTACCTCCTATTCTTATCATGCCATCCCCTGAAGAGCTTACCAAAATTGCCAATAAGGAATAGGGGTGCCGACTGCTCTGGCTTCTTGCATGCTGAACAGAGGCACAGTGTGAGGCAATTGGAGTATCCCTTCAGTGGTTCTATCTAAAAGATTCCCAAATAGCATAACTTTTCTCTCTAAGGGGAGAAGAAAGTCCTTGAATCACAAATGGGAGATATGAAGGAGAAGTAAAGGCAAGAGTAATTAGCATTACAAGTTCTAGACGGGGAGCTAGAAAAAAGTCAGAACAGGGCACTCCTTTAAGGAATGATCACAACCATCAACAAGCCCAGTTGTGACTATGTTTAGCGATCAGGCTCAGCCAAAGTTGTGATGATGGAAGTTATTTCATGCAGAAGGGACTGCTGTATAGCATCATCTTATTAAAAGGACCTGGAATTTAAAAGGACTTGGTGCTAGGAGCCACATATGAGGGAGAACATACATCATTTATTTTTCTGAGTCTATGTATAACAGTTAGTATAACAGTTTCTAGATCCAGCCATTTAACTGCAAATTTCATTCTTTCATCTTTCTTTACTGCTGAATAGAACTCCATTGTGTAAATATACCACATTTTTGTTAACCACTCGTCAGTCGAGGGACACTTAGGTTGTTTCCATCTCTTAGCTATTGTGAAAAGAGCAGCAACAAACATGATTGTACAAGTGTCTCTACAATAGGATGCATCCTATAGGGTATATGCCAAGGAGTGGTATAACCATGTCATATGGTAGGTACATTTGTAGTTTTTTAAGAGTTCTCCACACTGTTTTCCATAGAGACTGCACGAGTTTGCAATCCCAGAAGCAGTGAATGAGTGTTCCCCTTTCTCCACATCCTCTCCAGCATTTGGTATCATTTGTTCTCTTGATCCTAGCCAGTCTGACTGGGGTAAAGTGAAATCTTAAAGTGGTTTTTAATTTGCATTTCCCTAATTACTAATGATGTTGAACACTTTTTGAGCTGTTCCTTAGCCATCTTTATTTCTTCCTTTGAGAGCTCTGTTTAGATCTTTAGCCCATCTTTTAACTGGGTCATTTGGTTTCTCATGTCTTTGTTTTTTGAGTTCTTTATATATTCTGGATGCTAAACCTCTGTCAGATGTGTCACTGGTGAAAATTTTTTCCCATTCTGTGGGTTTTCTCTTCACTTTTTTGGTTGTTTCTTTTGCTGTACAGAAGGTTTTGGGTTTAATGAGTTCCCACTAAATCTCATCGCCAACCACAAGAACCACATGGTCATCTCAATAGATGCAGAAAAGGCTTTTGACAAAATTCAACATGCTTTTATATTCAAAGTCCTAGAGGGAATTGGGCTGGAGGGAACATACCTCAACATAGCTAAAGCTATATACAACAAACCCACAGCCAATATCATTCTAAATGGAGAAAAACTGGAAGCATTCCCATTAAAATCTGGACCCAGACAAGGATGTCCACTCTCTCCACTCCTTTTCAACATACTGCTTGAAACTCTTGTTAGAGCAATAATACAGGAGAAGGAAATTAAAGGAGTGGTAACTGGAAAAGAAGAGGTCAAACTATCACTTTTTGCAGATGATATGATACTATACCTAAGAGATCCCAAAAGTTCCACCAGAAAACTCCTAGAATGGATCAACACTTTCAGTATAGTGGCAGGTTATAAAATCAATCGGCAAAAATCAGTAGCTTTTCTACTAATAAGAAGCAATTGGAGAAAGAATACAGGGAAATGCTCCCATTCACAATTGCTGCAATAAAAAAATAAAATATCTTGGAATAAATCTGATGAAAGACACCAAAGATCTCTACAGTGAAAATTTTAAATCGTTAAAGAAAGAGATTGAGGAAGACACCAGGAGATGGAAGGATTACCCATGTTCATGAATTGGAAGAATTAATATTGTTAAAATGACCATCCTACCAAAAGCAATATGTAGATTCAATGCAACCTCAATCAAAATCACTGTGACATACTTCACAGAATTAGAAAAATGCATCCTTAAATTCACATGGAAGCACAAAACACCTGGAATAGCCAAAACAACCCTGGGCACAAAGAGCAACGCTGGGGGGAGTTACTATACCAGATCTCAAAGTATACCTCAGAGCCATAGTCAGAAAAACAGCATGGTACTGGCACAAAAACAGACACATAGACCAATGGAACATCATTGAAGATCCAAACCTGAGTACATGCGATTTCAGCCACCTGATATTTGACAAAGGTGCCAAGAACACACAATGGAGGAAAGACAGCATGTCCAACAAACGGTGCTGGCAAAACTGGATTTCCACCTGTAGAAGGATGAAACTAGACCCTTATCTTTTGCCTTCCACAAAAGTCAACTCCAAATGGATCAAAGACCTCAGTGTGAAACTGGAAAATCTGAAAGTATTAGAAGAAAATATTGGCAGTAACTTGCAGGATATAGATGTAGGAAAGGATTTTCTAAATCAGACAGAAGTTGTTCAGGAATTAAGGTGAAGAGATTTCTTGTGTGTGTGTGTGTGTGTGTGTGTGTGTGTGTGTGTGTGTGTGTTGTGAATAGCCAATGCTGTGCTTTTCTTGGTTTGGTTTGGTTTGGTATGGTTTTTTGGTCTCCCTGTAGCCCCAGATTACCTGGAACTTACTATGTAGACCAGGCTGGCCTTGAACTCACAGAGATCTGCCTGCCTCTGACTCCCTCGTGCTTGGATTAAAGGCATGCACCACCACACCTGGCATCCAATGCTAGTTTTTAATGTGTGCCTTTGTGTTTTGTGTTCTCTTATTTGCATTCCTCTTATAAACTGTAATTGTACCTTTTTGTTTGAGATGACATTTTTGTTTTTATTTTTTATTTTTTGGTCTTTTTGATTGATGAAATAGCATGTATGCATATGTCTGTTTTACAGTTATGTAATGCTGCTTGCTTTTGCTGATTTTCTTGTCTTATTTTGAACTAATTAAGATTTATTTTATTTTACACTCTAATTAGCTAATGAGCTACTGGTTAATACATTTTAAACCATTCTTTAAGAGACTAAGGTGGGCATTACACAATCAACTTGAATTTTAACTCTAAATTTGTAGTCTTCTACCTTCCTGAAAATGGAAAGGTTCTTAGAATATGATATTTTTAGTTAATAGCCACCTCTGTGTATACTGCAATTTTAAGGCAATTTATTTTAATCTGTACTTGCTTTGAATGTGATCAGTATTTTAAAATAATGACTTATCTTTCATTCTATTTTATTTTTGCCATTTTAGTGCATTTTAATCCTTTGCTCACTAGAGATTTCTTATTTTGAAAATGTTATCATCAGTTATGTCCATGACTCTATCCTAAGTAAATATTACACTTTAAAAGATATTGACGTTTCTCAAGAGTTAGGACTAGTCATAGCGCTTAGAAGTGTTTTGGAGATTTTGAAGCTAAAAACAATTCTTGCTCTACCTCTTAAATATTATGACAGTCTTGAAGTTATTCATGCCAACATCTCCAAAGCCCAAGTTAATTCTCTCTCTAGCTGTTAAGAAATGTAAGGTAATATATGCACACTTAATGAAGCCTTTAGTAATTACCTGACAATTTGGTGAAGATCCTGTCTGTTGACACCTGGCCTCAGGGTCTATGTCTTGTTCCTTTTGTCCTTAGTTTGAGATCCACCAAAAAGTTGTAAGACTCACCTAGGTCTTAGCCATCCAAGCCCTGTTGGCGCTGTGTAGTGGCCTGTTAGCCTGTCACTTCTCAGTGAAACACAGGTCACCCAGAAAGGTCAGAGGTCAAAAAATTAGAGAATATCCAGGTCTTATTCTCTCAGAGTATGTTGATATACACTTCAGTGGTCGTGAGATAGATCCAAAGGTAGAAAAGGTAGTGCCAAGTAACCATCCAGCCGTATTTCAATCTCCTGATCTGTACCACAATCTCCCCTAGCCAAGAACTTGTAGGGACTGGTTCACTTGGAGTTCATGCTCCAACCCTGCAGTGCTGCAGAATGTTGAAGACCAGCTAGATGTGTCAGAAAGGCCAGGGTACCGGTATCAACTCCCAGCCAGGCACTCTTGGGAGAAATGTGCAGCAAGGGAAAATGAAACTTTCAGAATAGATCTTTTTGGAGAATGGAAATTGAGAAGATGGAAGAAGGAGGAGGAGGAGGAGGAAGAGGAGGAGGAGGAAGAAGAGGAAGAGGGGAAGGAGGAGGAGGGGGAGGAGGAGGAGGAGGAGGGGAAGGAGAAGGAGGAGGAGAAGGAGAAGAAAAAGAGGAGGAGGAGGAAGAAGAGGAAGAGGGGAAGGAGGAGGAGGTGGAGGAGGAGGAGGAGGAGGGGAAGGAGAAGGAGGAGGAGAAGGAGAAGAAAAAGAGGAGGAGGAGGAAGAAGCAGCAGCAGCAGCAAAAGCTAAACCCTGCTGGATTAAATCTACATAAACGAACCTCAGACCATGTCTCTTCAATATCCTCTACTTTTCTTTTTAATAATTTTATTGATGTTGGGCATAGTGGCACCTGCCTTTAATCCCAGCACTAGGGAGGCAGAGGCAGGCAGATCTCTGTGAGTTCAAGACCAGCCTGGTCTAGATAGTGAGTTCCAGGCCAGCTGGGACTACAGGGAGATGCTTTCTCAAAAAGACTAATAATAATAATAATAAATAATAATAATAATAATAATTTTATCAATTTGAAAATTTCACACAATATAGTTTAATCATATTCAAATCCATCCCACATTTATACCTCCATCCTTTTTGCTAATTTTTAAAGTTCTTTTTTAATTTTATGTGTACGAGTGTTTACCTGTATGTATGCATACTACCTTTGTGCCTAGTGTCCATGAAGGCCAGAAGAGGGCATTGGATACCCTGAAACTGGAACTAAAGATAGTTCTGAGGCACTATGTAGATGCTGGGAAGCAAGCCTGGGTTCTCTACAAGAGCTGCAAGATTCCTGAACCACTGAACCATCTCTCCAGCCCCTAAAAAGTGTTTAATAAGTATCTAAAAAGTACCACTGTGCTGAGCACTAAGATATTTTTATTTACATTAGAAAACATGGCTGAGGGGCTGGAGAGATGACTCAGCAGTTAAGATCACTGGCTGTTCTTGCAGAGGACCAGGATTCAGTTCCCAACATCCACATGGTGTCTAGCAACCATCCATAATTCCAGTTCCAGGGGAATCAGATGCCCTCTTCTGACCTCTGTGTGCATTGCAGGACACACAGGTGCACTTGCATGCATGCAGGCAATATACTCATATACATAAAATGAGAATAATAAATAAAATAGTTTTTAAAAAGGAAAACATGGATGAGCTATCAAAAATAAGCACATGGCCAGGAGTGGTGGTACATAACTTTAGTCCTAGCACTTGGGAGGCAGAGGCAGGCAGATCTCTGTGAGTTCAAGGACAGCCTGGTCTACATAGTGAGTTCCAGGCCAGCTGGGGCTACAGGAGACCCTGCCTCAAAAAGACCAAAAAATAATAATAGTAAGTATATGGCCAAAAACAATATTGCTTTAGTTATTAACCAGATAATTGTGGGGGGGTGATATGCATGTACATGTGCATGGAAGACAGTCGGTTCTTTCCTTCCACCACATGTGTTCCGGGGAGCAAACAGCTCATCAGCCTTGTGAGGCAAGAGCTTTTACCCACAGAACCATCTTGCTGGCCCAGCCAGAGATTCCTTTGAGTCCCAGTCTTACTTTTACTTGCTAAATTTTATGAAAATATTCCGTGACTAAAAGAGAGAGCGTGTCCCCAAGGGTTGGCTTTTTACCATAAGACAAACTTTTACATTATTCCTTAAAGTAATGAAGCTTTCCACTCCGAATAGATGAGGGGAGGCATTTAAATAAACAGCCTGACGGTGTCTCACTTCAGGAACTGTTTACCCAAGATTTCATTCAAATAAAGAGAAAATATATATAAAGCCCCAGGTTTGCCCTCCTTTGACACATAGAAATTAGAAACTCTAACAGCAGATGCAAAAGCAAGATCAGCTGAGGTAAGCCCTCCCCACAATAAAGGATGTTTGTTAAATAATGTCTTTAAAGTGTTCATGGAGGTGTGAGTCAATGGCCCTAAGACTTCACCTCAGCAACTTGTTTTGGGTGGCTTCCTTCCTCCACTGCTGCAGGTGCAAACATCGCACCTGCAGTTAATTGCAGTCACAATTAGACTATTGTGGGAATAATTAGACACTTAATTTTGAGGATGTAAATGACTGGCCCACAATTAGTCCTGGCTAAAGTGTTTATACCCATATTAAAGGAAATTCTGTTCAACGGAGTCAAGTTTTTTATCTGCACTTCTGTGTTCTCTGTCTTCCTTTTGCAGATGAACAAAAATGAGAGAGGATAATTGGGCAGGTAGTGGTAAAGTGTGTATGATAAAAATAACTATACTGAGTGCAAAGATACAAACAAGGGCAACAGCATGTGTATAAACATAAACTAGGAAAGAAACTGTCAGAAGACGTGCTTCAGACAATGAACTCTTCGCTTATGTCTCCCTTGCCAGCTAGTAATTTATGATAATGGTGTGGGGAAGATTGCTAGGGGCTTGAAATCATTAGGTGAGTGTTCCTCACATAGGATGTGTTTATCCTTTTGAATGGGGAGGTTGTGGGGGATTTATGCCTAGACTGGCGACATCCAAATGGATTCCCTCTTCAGACTTCGGTCTTATTTACTTTAACTCCTACCTTTCCCCTTGGGACACATTTCACCTGTGAATATTTTGAAGTGACCTATGTTTTTCTACTTAAGCTAATTTTTTTATTCACAAGTTAAAAATTGCCAACAGTTAACCCTGAAGTCTTTATTAAAACATGAAAAAAGAGCTATTTCTTTTCCTTTGATTCCTACAAGACAGAAGAGTTCTTGAAAAATTGTAAGTCTCTTAAGCAGTCTTTTATATTTTACTAAATGCGGGACAATCCTTAATATTCTATTTATTGCTTAACAAGAAAAATACAATAGAACCGAATTCTTACTCTCATGAATGTTTAATATCATTTTCAACATGAGATAAAAAAATATTCTTTTGCCCCTGTATTTTTATCATGTAAGGCCTATGTTTCATAATTATTGTTTAAAATATTTATATATTTTTAAATGGAATTGTCTTGCTTGTACTCAAAGATAAGTCAGTCTATGACATTCTCCTGTAGACTTTTTAATGAAGTCATTAATTTGTTTTGCAGAGCTCCTGAATTTACTGGTTGAAGTATAAATG
>NW_008332654.1:3207810-3219671 GCF_000622305.1 Nannospalax galili | reverse complement strand
TGCTGAATTTACTGGTTGAAGTATAAATGTTTTCTGAAAATCAAGCTAGAGGAAGGAAAATAAACATAGAACCTCTTTACCATCCCTTCAACTTCAAGACCACTTCTAAGTTAATGCTGTGCATCATAACTGTCGGTTACATAAGCCCCGTTTATCAATTAATTATTAAGCACTTTAGCTAGCAACACTAAAGCTTGTCCAAATGGGAAGCTGCAATGTAGTTCAACCATTCCTATGACTACACACTAGTGAGCTTCCTTTGTTATGGGCACTGCACAAATGTCAGGGGGATGCTGTCGGGGAGTTCATATCACCCAGAACTTCAACCTTTGCATGGTACCATCCATAACCAAGTGACCTGCTGCAGCTCATTAAAGTTAATGTAATGGATTATTCCTCGCTAATTGTAATCATCATCAAATTAGAGTCCTTTCCAGGCCAGCCAGACAGAAGGGAAATGAGTGTTCAAGCAGACTGCATGAATAACTTTTCTCTCATCCTTGTGCTTTTATTTGGTGCAAAGGAGAACGATAAAGGGGGAGGGAAAATAACATTCTAATAAGTGCTAGGATGTGTCTATTGATGCAATGTCAATATAAACCAAGATAGTGCTTTTCTTTCTCTTTTTTGGTCTTTTTGAGACAGGGTCTTCCTCTAGGCCCAGCTGGCTTAGAACTCACTATGTAGACCAGGCTGGCCTTGAACTCACAGATATTTGCCTGCCTCTGCCTCCCAAATGCTGAGATTATGCTCTGCAAGATGGTGCTTTTCTAAGCAAGGCTTTCACCTCAAATACAGAAAAAGAATAGGGAAAATGATAGGGTAGCACTCAGGCAAGGTTCTTACTTGGCTAATTTTGCAGTTCTTGCTTTTCTCTACCATTCTCAAACATTAGAGACATCCTTATCTACCTCTTGGTTACAACTAGAAACTCTTTGGAAACTCCAATGCTGCCTTATTGATTTTTTTCATTTAAAGAATGATGTATGGAAACACAAATGTAGAAACACACATGAAACATAAACCACAAATTATCAGAATTAATCAGAATAATGTATCTAGAATTCTTGTTCTACCTAATGGTTTCTAGTTCAAATACATTTGTCACTTAAAGATCATTAGCACCCATTTTATGATTGTACTGTGGTAATAATAATTTCCTAGCATTTGAAGTGTTACTGGAAATTGAAGATTAAAGCATAATTACATTAGATCATGGCATTGTGTGAAGGATTCTCTAATCTACTAACAAGCAATCTCTATAGGATGCAATATTCAGCCTAAAGGTGAAAGGTGTTGAGCTGTCATGAAAGGTGTTACTGCCAGAGTTAACAGTCAGCTCTCTAGCACTCAGCTCTCTAGCAGGTGAAAGTTGACCAGTGTCTTGCAATGGAGTGCATACATTCAATGAGAATCAAGAAGGATGCAGAAGAACTAGGAATCCCCCTTAACACCCATGGTGTTAAGTGCTCCCATATACACCTAATGATATGCGCAAAGAAAGGCTTTATAACAGCTATGGTCCCAAGGCATGACTCTGACATGGCAGCCTCATCTGAAGACTTGTAAGAAATGCAAAATTTCACCTCCACATTGAATCCACTGAACTAGAACCCCCAAAGGTGGTGTCTGGCAATCTGATGTCCATGACTGGTGCAAGTTAAAGTTTTACAGCCATCATATTATAAAACCTTACAGATTTCCAGACAGTGACTAGGCAGAGCAATTGGCCAAATCACCTTGAGAAACTGAGGTTGTGATGATCTGAGGTAACATATTAAGAGATGTCTGATAGCAAAGCTCCTGCATTTACCAAATAGCTTCAGGTTTAGGGGTAAATCACTTAATATTGTGGGTTCTAAATTCAGGTTATACCAGGCATGATGGTGCAGGCCTATAATCCCAGCACTTAGGAGGTAAAGGCAGGAAGATTAAACCTGAGTTTTTGCAGACCTGATTTTATTGCTATGTATTAAGCGCATAGCATATAAACAATTGTTCTCACCCCAATGTGAAGGATGGGGTGCTTAAATAAATTTTTATTTATTTTTATTTTATGTGTATGGGTATTCTGCCTACATATATGTAAGCACCTCATGTGACTGCAATGCATACAGAGGCAAGAAGAGGGTGTCAGATCCCCTGAAATTAAAGTTACAGATAGTTATTAGCTGCCATATGAGTGCTGAGAACTAAACCCAGGTCCTCTAGAAGAGCAGCCAGTGCTTTTAATGTCAAAAAAATCTCTCTAGCCCTGATATGGTTTTATTTATAGCTATAGCACTGTAGTTGGAAAAATGATTGCTGAAAATGACACTGATTTGATAAAATTGGTATCTTACCATTGGATGTGTGTGACACCTTTTCTTCTAATACTGAACTATTCTTCCAAGATGTGAATCAGCTAAAACATAAAATGTCCTCAAATTTTAGATTTCACACTTTGCTAGTCTATTTTCAGAAATAGAAACTTCATTGAGTTCTCAATATATAAGAATATGAAATTTGCCACTTTAGAAGAAGTAGGAACTATCTGGCCATGATCCTCTGTGACATTTTCATGTCCACATTGTCTACTAATTTTTATTAGTATTTCATTATCCCAACATGCCTCCACCTTATATTTTACTTTTCCAGTTGGCTTTGTTATGTAGATGGAGTTTCTTAGTTTGAGTCTTTAAATGTTTAAACTGACATTCCAATAAGGTGATATTCCATAACATACTTCATATTACTCTGATCATGACTCCATTATTTTATCATTTTTATCTTTAATTTTTCATTGCAAAATATATCTATGTAAAGAGAAGACTTTAATAATGTCCTGAAATTCCAAACACTGGGAATATAAAAATCTAACATGCAATTAATCCCATTGATTTTCTTGAAAATGACCATTCCTTCTCAATACACTCATTGTCTGTCTTTTTCTTCACCAATTCTTTCATCACATCACATCCCTTAAGTTCTAGGTTACTCAAGACCTGTCACCACTTCCTCCCATGCCCAGCTAATTTCTGTCACTAATTTTTCTTTCACTTTGATGGTATATGAAACTCTATTTATTCCAATGCTCATAAAAATAAATTTATTAAAATAGTAACAGCTTGTGGAAACTTTTCAAAACAAATTAAAAATAAAATAAAAAGAAAGAGTACATGAAGTCATAAAAAAAGTGATAGGGATATATGAGAGGGGTTGGAGGGGAGGGAGTAGGTGTGGATTTGATCAAAGTACCTTATATGCATATGTGAAATTCTCAATAAAAGTTTTTTGAAAGTTAAAAAGAAAACAATACCTATACCTGTCAATCTTCAAAGAAGTCGCCAATGAAGAATTTTATTTTGGTTCAAAAATTCCACTATTATATAAAACATTTTTCTTCTTTAGGAATTTATTTTTAAATCAAATAGGTTTCTTTTTAAAGTTATTTTATTTTTAATTTGTGTGTGCACGTGTGTGTGTGTGTGTGTGTGTGTGTGTGTGTGTATCTGTACACCTGAATGCAGGTGCTCTCACAGGCCAGAAGAGAACACTGGAGCCCCTGGAACTGGAATTACAGACATTTGTGAACTGACCAGGCATAGGTGCTGGAAACTGAACTCAGGTCCTCCACAAAAGCAATACTGTTCTTACCACTGAGCCATCTCTCAAGACCCAGATATTTTTCTTATAATCAGAACCCAAATCAATTTACTCAGCTTGATTACCCTCTTTGCTTTCTAATTAACAGTGTAATATTTTAATGGATATCTCTGTATCACAAAATGGGACAAACTTGTTCACACTTCAGTCAAAATGTAGGTCTCCTCCCATGTTGGATGAGCTCTCAACAGCTTTCAACAAAAGAGTATGGAGGGAGTGAAAGTTGTAGCATCAGATTTTAGGTAGGTCACCAGAAGCTGATGGCTTCCATTGCCTCTATCCCTCATTGTGAGCCTTTGACCTACTATGTGAAACGTCCAACTAAACTGAGCCCACCATGCTGTTAGGAAATGCAGACTAGTAACCCAGAGGAACCACATACAAGAAAAAACAGGTAGATGCTCCATCTCCTGCTGGCCCCTCCAGACCCCAGTTTTTGGATTCACCTGTGGGAGGCCCCAGAAATTGTGTGACAGAAATTGTCCAACCCTATTGCATTTCTGATGAAAAGAATCACGAAACATGATAAAATATTTTATTTGTAGTCAACTAACTTCGGAGGCAGTGTGCTGCATAGTGTGTTAGTTACTTTTCTGGTTGCTCTGATAAAATACTTTGGCAAAAGCAACTTAAAGAAGGGGTTATTTTGATTTACAGTTTGAGAATACCATCCCTCAGGATGGGGAAGTCAAGGCAGCCAGAGCTTGAAGCAGCTGATTGCTTTGAATCCCCAGTTAGGAAGAAGACAGTGATGAACACTTGTACTCGGCTAGCTGTCTCCTTCATGTGCGTTCTGGGAACCAGCCCTAGGAATACCATCACCTACAGTCAGAGTGGGTCTTCCTCCCTCAATTAACCAAATCTAAATATCCCTTACAGACAGGCCTAGAGGATGCTACAATCTGGATAGTCCTTTATATGCAAGCCACAGACTTGTCTCCTAGGTGATTCTAGATCCTGTCAAGTTGACAATCAATATTAGCCATCACGATAGCAATAAATAACTAGAACCCTAATGTGCAATTCATTTTATTTTGTGAATTTGGGTTATTTTCAGGTTCATGTCACTACTAATCATTTTGTATTTAACATATTTGTAAATAACCTATACAAATATCTATTTCTCTAATAGAAATTCCTTGAAACAAAATTATGAAGGACAGGAGTATAAACAAAAAAATTTAATATCATTAATATGTACTGCCAAATATAATTCAGGAAAGATTGTGACAAATTATCCTCATACTAGCAATATAAAATGATGTCTATAAATTCATAGCCTCTCTAACATGGATAATTAATATTTTAAAAATCAGTTATCAGCCAGGCATGGTGGTGCACCCCTTTAATCCCAGCATTCAGTAGGCAGAGGCAGGCGGATCTCTGTGAGTCAAGGCCAGCCTGGTCTACATAGTGAGTTCCAGGACAGCTGGGGCTACAGGAAGACCCTGTCTCAAAAAGACCAAAACAAAAAAATTAGTTATCAAAATGATGGCCAGAAATAGAAACATATTTCTTGGAGGATTCAAGCTGAAACTTTCATTTTTTGATAGATGAGCCTTGATCTTTTTCCTTCTGTGAATTTCCCAACAATGTCAAAAGAGACTGCTTATAAAAACAATCTGTGAGCTGAGCATGATGGTGTGCTCTTTTAATCCCAGCACTTGGGAGTTCCAGGCTAGCCAAGGCAACATAGTGGGACCTTGTCTCAAATAAATGAACTTGGAACTCTTATTTAAAGCAGTAACAGAAACTCAAATACAAAAGAGAAAATCAGTTTTAATATTTCTAATAAAATTTAAAGAAATCAGTTTGAATACATTTTCAAATTAACAGTGTTGAAAATTAAGTATATAGTATGTACATTGTATAAAAACTTGTAAACCTAATTACTTCATCGCATAATCTTGAAAACAAAATTGTTTTGATTGAGAAACTCCCATCTATTTATTGAAGCAGCAAAGTCATTTAATAGTGATAAAATATGTATACCTCCTTTAGTGAGTGGAACAGTGGACCCCTTAAGAGGTATGTCCATCTGGAGCCAGTCAGCATAACTTCAGTTGGAGAAGGGCTCTTGTGGATATAGCTAAAATAAGGATCTTAAGAGGAGACTATTCTGGATTAGGGTGGGCTCTAAATCTAAGAACACTTGCCTTTTGAATGCTCAGAGATGAATACAGAGAGGCACCCTGAGGGGAAGCCATGTGAAGACAGAGGCGGAGACTGGAGTGATGGAGCTATGAGATAAGGAAAGCCAAGAACTATGGCCAGCCTCCAGACACCAAGAGTGAAGGATGGAAATGATTCTCCCACAAAGCCTCCAAAGCAAACAGTCCTGCTGGTCAACCTTGAGTTCAGACTTCTAGTTGCCAGAAACGTGAGAAAATTGATTTCTGTTGACTTGTGTCACCTAGTTGTTGGTGATCTCTTATGACATTCTTATGCCACCTCTGTTGTGCCACCTGTGCACCAACTCCTACTTAAAAGGTGGACTAAGAGCCAGTGAGATAGCTCAGTCAATAAAGGTGCTTGCCATGCAAGCCTGAAAACCTGAGTTCAATCCCTGGATCCCATATAAAGACAGAAGGAGAAAGCTGATTCCATAAAGTTGTCCTCTGACCTCCACATGTGTGCTGTGGCATATGAAATTCTCCCTGCCCCCCCACCATCAGTAATAATAAATAAAAATTTTAAAGTAGATTTGATCCACCTGTAGCTAAGAGAGACAACCCACTATTCTAAAATGATGGCTAAATTTGTTTTCTCCCCCTATATAGAAGCCTTTGGGAGGGAATTGACACTGATTCTAGCCACTCTAACAGCTATCAAAGTGCCTGAAAACAAATCCCGAGTCCATCACTCTTGAGTCCAGCCTTGGTAGGAAAAAAGAAAAAGGAGGAGGAACCCAATGGAGGGATGCTTTTGGAAGCTCTCATCAAGAAATCCCAATGGACTCTGATATGAACATTTGAAAATTGCCCCATTCTGACGTTTTTCTGGTTCCCTGTCTAGAACTTGTAATGCTAACTACTCTTGCCTTTACTTCTCCTTCACATCTCCTATTCACTAGTCAAGGACTTTCTTTTCTCCCTACAGATAAGAGATATGCAATTTGGGAGTCTTTTAGATAGACCCACTGAAGGGGTACCCCACTTGCCTCACCCTGCATCCCTGTTAAGCATGAAAGAAACCAGAGCAGTCTGCATCCCAATTCCCTATTGGCAATTTGGGTAACCTCTTCAGAGGATGGTGTGATAAGAATAGGAGGTAGGAATCGGCTAGGCAGTTAGGGTAAAAAGACCCCAAAGAAAAGTAGCCAGTTTCTTGGCTAAAAGTCAAAACGTCCTTAGGCCTCTTAGCAACATTAAAAAATAATAATAAATAAATAAGTAAAAAGAACAAATTTTTAAAAATAAATAAATACAAACAACAACAACAACAAAGATTTGTGTAAGTTCCTTGGAATTTACCTTTCTGTCTCTCCTCAAATCTTTCCTCTTTCTCTACCAAAAGGAGCCATTCTAAATTTCTGTTTAGAATTTTCTTTTTTATTTTTTATCATAAATATACAAATAAATGACAGATGATAGATAAATAGATGATAGATTATAGATAGATAGATAGATAGATATGATAGATGATTAATAGATAGATGATAGATAGATAGATAGATAATAGATTATAGATAGATTAGATAGATAGATAGATAGATAGATAGATAGGACAGATGATTGGGTGGAGGGCAGTGGAGGAGGTGCAGATAGGGGAGGGGATCTAATTACCCAGATGCCTACATTATACATAAATGGATGACTGATGATATAGATGATAGATAGATAATAGATAGATAGATAATAGATAGATAGATAGATAGATAGATAGATAGATAGATAGATAGATGATCAATTAAAAGACATTTGGATTTGCTTGTTCTTGTACTTTCTGTAAGAGATAATACTGTATACACTATGCATTATTCTAACTTATGCTCTGACTCAATATTATATATTCAGTATCTTTTTTTATTTAGAAAGGTTGGTTCATTTTTGCTTATCTATTTTGTTTGCTAATTCTGTTAGTGTTAGGTATATTCATTATTTCTAGCATTCTTCCCATTAAAAATAATACTGTTAAAATCATGCATGAATTGGCAAGGGTTTCTATCAATAAGAAAATATAACTTGAATTAGAATTGCCAGATTAAAGGATATGTATTTCCACATATTCAGGGGTTTGGGGAGTAGGGGGCTGAAACAAGATCTGAGGCTCTGCCTCTGTAGGTTGGTCTAGAACTCACTAGGTAGTGCAAATTAGCCTGTAATTCACTGGGTACTCCAGGCTGACCTCAAATTCATCCTGTTCCAGCCTCTCAAGTGCTGGGATTCCAGGCAGGAGCCACCTTATCTGTTCTTTCATATTCTTTAAGCAATTCCAAAGTACTTCCAAAACTGTGGAGCTGATATCCCCGTCTTAGTTACTTTCTATTGCTGTCATAAAGCACTGACCAAAACCAACTTGGAGAGGAGTTTATTACAGCTTACAACCCTCAGGTCAAAATCTAGCATTGAGTTCATCCACTGGAGCCTGGACAGGCTGTCTACCATCTCTCCCTTAAAAGACACAAACTTGACTCAACAGTCCTTAACATATATGACAACATACATGAAACCTGGTGGGGGGGGGCTATGAGGCAGGTGAAAATAAGGGAGGGGGTCTAAATACAATTAAGATGTAGTGTATAAAATACATTTAAAAAGTAGATATATAAAAAAAAGAATTGAGGAGCTAGAGAGATGGCTCAGCAGTTAAGAGCACTGGCTGTTCTTGCAGAGGACAGATGGTTCAATTCTCAGCACCCACATGGCAGCTAACAACCATTCGTAACTCCAGTTCTAGCAGATCCAACACCTTCTTCTGACCTCCATAGGCATTGCACAACATGGGTGCACTTACTCACATGCAGGCAATACACTCATGCGCATAAAACAAAAATAATGGAAATACAATTAGGCAGGCATGGTGGTGCACTTGGGAGGCAGAGGCAGGCGGATCTCTGTGAGTTCAAGGCCACCCTAGTCTACAGAGCAAGTTCCAGTCAGCTGGGGCTACAGGGAGACTCTGTCTCAAAAAGACCAAAAATAAATAAATAAGCAAATAATAGTGAATACAATTTTTTAAAAATTGACACTCTGGCCTGAGCTTTCTTATATAACTGAGGACCACCTGCCCAGGGGTAGCACCACCCACAGTGGGCTGGACCCTCCACATTACTGAATAGTCAAGAAAATGCCCCAACTGAAATTCCCCAATTGAGGTTCCCTCTTCCCAAGTGTATCAAGTTGACAAATGAGGCCACCCATGACACACCCATTAGTGTTCACTGAGTGTTCCTGTTCATTATGTAATAATGTTTACACTAAGGAAATTGCTTTGGACTTTATAGGATATTTTTTAAGGCATTACTAAGCCAGGCATAGTGGCACACACCTGTCCTTCTAGCATTAGGGAGGTTGAAGCAGAAAGACCAGGAGTTTAAGGCTCGCATTGGCTACCTAGTAAGTTTAAATCAACACTATGCTACATGAGACCCTGTCCCAAAAAACAAAAATGAAAGGAATTACTATCTACAGTTAGACAGACATTTTTGAGGGTCTACTATGTGTTATACCTAGATTATTCTATTCCATTTCATTCTCATAATCTTCTAAGAGGAAGAAATTTATGATTGAAAATATGAACTTTAGAGGGATTACTTGTTGACTAGTTTATGTGGTGACTAGTATAAATTACTCTAACCAAGAATTATTAGTGTTCTTTCATGTATACCTATAAAAATTTCAGAGTTGAAAATTTGTAGTCATAGCCTGTTAAAAACCAAGTTCATGTACCAAGTTACTATCTAAAACCATTCTAAGGGCTAAATTAGAGTGGAAAACTGCCACTCACTTTAGCTATACATGAGGTACTGTTGACAAAGAAGAAATCCATTTTTAATGCTTCAGCATATCATCAGGGAGGCAAGCTGAATGAGTGAACTGAACCTGGCATTTATCACTGAGCCAAGATAAAGAGCCACTGAGCTGTGGTATTCTATGACCTTCTTCCTGACAGCCACTGACAAGGTGTCCAATTACTTAAGCCATCTTTCAGCATCATTTAAGCAAGACTTGCTTTTCCTGTGCTAGTTTAATGAAAAAAAAAAAAAAAAAAAAAAGGAATGTTCCAATGGTAGCATCCTAACTATATAAGGACCTTTTTTACTGTAAATTCTGTGATCTCTGGATGTATCTGTACTGGATGGTCCATTTTTTTACGTTATGACCATGAAAATAAGATAAGGATTAATACTACATTTACATGCGATCACAAAAATGATAATGAGTAATTACTTCACACTTCTTGCCCTTTGAGATTTCAGTACGGATTGTAAAACTAAGACATCTTATACAACGTAAAACCTAATCCCCTAAACTGTGTCTCTACCCCTCAGATGCTACTTAAAGATGTAATGCAGACAATAATATAAACTGTTGACAGGATAAGAGAGAATTTGTCCTCTTCTCTGCCTAGGTGGTCCCATAAGTAAACACTGATAATTGACAGCTCCTTGTGAACAAGACCTGAGCAACCCGTTTCTATTTGTTAGCTCAGACAAAGGCTGGGTCAAAGTCTGGGTCCACTAGTCTCCTCACAGGACCATCTTATGCAATGTGGATAGAAAATGGTCTTTACTGAGATGAAAATTTCCAAATGATTCCTTAAAGAAGCATTTGATTGTGGAGAATCCAGTGTTGCTGTTGAGATACCTGCCTTAGCCATGCCAATACAATTGGTCTGAATATCCTGATAATGATATCCAGAGATGATGTTTGGTGTCAGTAAAAATAAAAAGAGCTAATTACAAAATTCTATATACAAAAAAGATGTTTGTTGTCCAGTACCACAACTCACAAGAATCTGTGGATTGGTTCATCTAGAAAACAACCACTAATATTCTGACTAACACCCTAAGGATCTCTGTCAAGGAAATATTACTGCAGTCAATTGCTTTCTACATTCTTAATGTAACTAACAGAAGAAATGGCTACAACATCTAAAATAATTGGGGAAATGGCACATAGGCCAAATCTTTAGCTGGTAAAAATATCTCATTTAATCTTCCCAACATTCTTTTGGGGAAGCCATAATGTGATTTTTGCAGTTCTCTACTAAAAAATAGTTGGTTTCTGGGAAAACAAGAGAAACAAGAGCCTCACAAAACTTAGAAGACTCAGGAAACCCAGAAAGATGTAAGATTCAAGAGGCCAATCCCCTAGGTTATCTATAAACAGTAAACAATGGCTGGGAGAGAGGAGATACTAAAGCTGCCTGCAAGATAGGAAGGCAGCTCTCTTGCTGGAGTGGGCTTGTCAGTGGTGCATCTACCTTTCAGTCATCTATGCTCTTAGAAGTAACTCCTCACCCATGATCCTATAAGTGAACCAATAAACTTACTTGCTCATCAACCTAGCCTTGGATGGAATTGCTTTTTGAGTCTGTTATTGGTGTCCAATCTGATGTGAATAAACATTTGTTCACATGTACTAAGGAAATTATGTGAAACTTGTTATTGATGAAACTTTAAAAAGTTGAATAGATGAGAACTTCTTCAACTTGATAAAAGGCAACTATGAATAAAGTTGACCTAATATTGTACTTGGTGGAGAAAAAAGAAATGCATTTTCCTCTGGGAAAAGAAATAAAATTATGTTTGGTGTGTGTAAAAGAGGGGTGTAGTCAGAGGACAATTTTTCTCCTTCTACCACGTGGGTTTTAGGGGTCAAACTCAAGTCATCAGGCTTGGTGGTATGTGCCTTTACCTACCATCTCTCTGGCCCTACATAAATAATCTTTAAGAGATCTACGTTCCCCCACCCTCAAAAAGATCCTACTCTAATAAGTACCTTTAGGGAAACTCCAAACTATAAAGTCATTATAGAAAATAATTTTACTAATTTTACTTTTCTGTATTAGCAACAGTTAGAAGTTAAGATAGGTGGTCAGTGTCATTTATAGTCATATAATTTATGTAAAGCATGTTTGAAAACTATCAAAGCTTTGCTGAGAGACATCTAAATACTGAAACACATATCCATGGATTAGAAAACTCAATAATGTATCCACCATCTCAAATTTGATCTATAAATTTAATGAAATTTCAACCAAATTCCAGT
>NW_008332654.1:3191673-3207467 GCF_000622305.1 Nannospalax galili | reverse complement strand
TATAGCTGGTATATGTACAGGTAAAATATATGGAATAAAAAAATTATTTTCAAAACTAAAAATATTAGAATGCCAAGATTTCCCAATAAATAAAACTACAAAAATTTTTGAAACTTTAAAAAATGTGGTACTTTTAAACAATATAAAATATGTTTATTAGATAATACAGATTGTAGAATTAGACTTAAATTTAGATGGAAATTTGCTTTTCAATGAATGTACAACTGACTTTCAACAGTACCAAAATTAATTGAATAAGGAAAAAAATCTTTTCACAAATGCTAATATGTTATGCAAAAAATATTTTAAAAGGAATTGTGAACTTAAATACAAAAGCATAAACTTTTTAAAAATTTTTTGTGAATTTCATACAATATATCTTGATTACTTAGACCTCCTCCCCTTTCTGCACCCCACCGTATTTCACGCATTCCGTCATCTTTGTTAGGGCCTATCAAGTCAACTTTGCATCTTCAAACGTCCCTCAGTGAGAGTCCATCCACTGGAGCCTGATCAGCCAACTAGAGTCACTCTCTTAAAGAAAACCAACTCTCCCTCTCCCAGTAGTCACTGGTTGCCAATAGTTTCTCAGCTAAGGTTAGAGTGACCCATGCAGGCTCAAATCAGACAAAAACCTAGCAAAGAAGGGGGAAAAACTATTTTTAAACAGACTTCAAGTGAAGCAAAGACTTTAACGTAAGATATGAAACTGCGAGATTGTTAGAGGAAAAAGTAGGGAAAACCCTTCAAGACAGGGATAGCCAAGGACTTCCTGAATAGATTCTAAGTTGTTCAAAAAATATTGCCAACAATTGACAAATGGAAGCCTGTAAAATTAAAAAAAAAATTCTGCATACTTAAAGAAATAATAAAATGAGGCAGCCTACAGAACGCAGAAAATTTCTGCCAGCTATACACCTCATAGAAGAGTAATACCGGAAATACACAAAGAACTCAGAAACCCAAACAACAAGGAATCAAACCACCCAATGGAAAAAATGAGTCCTGGGCTGGAGACATGGCTCAGTGGTTAAGAACACTGGCTGTTCTTGCAGAAGACCCGGGGTCGTATCCCAGCACCCACATGGCAGCTAACTGTCCATAACTCCAATCCCAGGGGATCCGACAGCCTCTTCTGTCCTCTGCAGGCATTGCATGACACGGGTGCACTTACCTACATGCAGGCAATACATGCATAGACAATAAAAAATAAAAGTAATAAATAAAATATTTTTAAAAAATAAAAAAATGGGTCCATAAAATGATCAGAAAATTCTCAAAAAATGAAACATAAATAGCTGGCCAACAAGTGTATAAAAAGTTGTTTAGCCTCACGAGCCTCAGAACAAAACTATAACTAAAACTAAAACTATATTGAGATTCCATCTCACCCTAATCAGAATGGCTTCCATCAAGAAAATAAATAACAAATACAGAAGAGGATGTGGGGGAAAGGGAACTCTTACACAGGTCTAGTGGGAATGTAAACTAGTCCTGTCACTACAAAAATCAGCATGAAAATTGCTCAAAGAAACTAAAAATAAATAATTCTATTATATGTCCCATCTATACCACTGCTGGGTATTTATTCAAAGTACTAAGCTAACATATCATAGAAATACTTGCACACCAATGTTTATTGTAGCACTACCCACAATAGCCAAACTATAGAACCAACCTATGGATAAAGAAAATGTGGTTTTATTCCATTGCACATTGAGATTCTTTTCAGCATAAGGAAGAACTAAGTTGTATTATTTGCAGAAAAATGGACACAACTAAAGATGATCCTGTGAATAAATTAAGCCACTGCAGAAAGATTACTATCACGTTTTCTCTTATATGCGTTTCCTTTATTTTATATAGATACGTAACATCTCGTATGTATGTATGTATGTATGTATGTGTGACATGAAGGCAGAAGTCAAAGTCTTTAGGGGAACAAAAAGGACTAATGGGGTGGAGGGGGGAAGAGGAGAACAAGAAAGGGCAGGGGGTTGTGAGAGGGAATGCATTCAAAAAACATTATGCTCTTATATGTAGACTTTTTTATTTATTTATTTTTTATTTTTATTTTTGGTCTTTTTGAGACAGGGTCTCCCTGTAGCCCCAGCTGTCCTAGAACTCACTATGTAGACCAGGCTGATCTTGAACTCACAGAGATCTGCCTGCCTCTGCCTCCCAAGCGCTAGGACTAAAGGTGTGTACCACTATACCTGGTAGCAAACACAGTATCTTTCACAATGAATATACACAGAGGAGTTTTTTATTTGTTTGTTTGTTTTTGAAACAGGATATCCCTGTAGCCCCAGCTGTCCTAGAACTCACTATGTAGACCAGGCTGGCCTTGAACTCACAGAGATCTGCCTCTACCTCCTAAGTGCTAGGACTATACCTGGTGGCAAGTTTTTTAAAACTACCTTTTAATCTCTGAAGAAAACAATGGAAAAAAGACTTTATGAATTTGTGTTATGTAGAGATTTCTTAAATAGGAGTCTGAAATATCTTGAAAGAAAAACCATGAGCAAATTGGCCTTATTGAAATTAAATGCTTTTGGTCTTCTAAAAGCACTACTAAAATAATGCAAAGCAATCTGAAATTTTTAAGCATACTCAATAAATTGTTCATATACAGGTTCTGTAAAAATGCCTTAAAAATCAATAAGACACAAAATTAAGTTGAAAACTGGACAAAAAGATTGACATTGGATACTACCAAAACAGACTTAAAAATTGGCAATAAGCATGTGAAAAGTTGTTCATCATTAGTCTTTAAGAAATGGCAATTAAAACTGCAGTGAGATTTAATTACATATGCATTAGAAGGTGTGAAATGAAAGAGACTGGCAATGCCAACTATTGGTGAGGATTTGATGTAACTGAAACTTTCATATGATGCTTTTGACAGGAATTCAAAATAATACATGCACATTGCAAAATACTTTGACATCTTTTATAGAATTAAACACATTCATGGTATATAACTCAACAATTTCTATTTTTCAAGAAAAAATTAAAACATCTGTCAATTGATGTGGAAATGTGCTCAAAACTAGAAATAAGCCACCCAAATGTTCATCGATGGAAAATGAAGAAATAAATTGTGGTACAACCACACAGTAGAATACTACTAAACAACGGAAAGGAATGAGCTACTGATGTATTATTGAGCAATAAAGATGAGTATCAGAAATTTTTTCTAAGGGGCTAGAGAGATGACTCAACAGTTAAGAGCACTGACTATTCTTGCAGAAGACCCAGGTTCAAATTCCAGCACCCACATGGCAGCTAACAACCATCCATAACTCCTGTTCCAGGAGATCTGATGCCCTCTTCTCTGTCCTTTGCAGGAAGTGAATGGCATGGGTGCACTTACATATATGCAAGCAATACATGCATACACATAAAATTAAAATTAAAATAATTTTTTAAAATTATGCTAAGGAGTTGGAGAGATGGCTCAGGAGTAAATACAGTGGCTGCTTTTGCAGGGTTCAATTCCCAGTACCCACATAACAGCTAACAACCATCCATAACTCCAGTTCCAGGAGATCTGATACCCTCTTTTGTCCTCTGCATGCATTGTACACACAGGTGTTCTTATATCTATGGAGGCAAAACATGCATATACATAAAATAAAAATAAAATTAATAAAAAATTTTAATGTTATGCTAAGTAAAAAAAGGCAGACATGAATGGTCATTCAGTATATGATCCACTATTTTATATTTCAGATGACACAAAATTACAGAAACCAAAAACAGATCAGTGTTTCCCAGAATCTGGGGGCAGACAGGGGAATTGACTGTAAAGGATCAACTTCAAAGCCATATATTATTCTGTATCTTGACTGAACCACTGTCATTGGTTGGGCTCATGAAACTGCATACCAAAAGAGCTATATATTTTTTCAAATGTATTTATTTATTCTTTATGAAAATTTCATATAATGTATTTTGATAGTATATAAAGCCCTTCCCTTAAGACCTACCTTTTTATGCATGTAAAATTTGCCTCTGATTTAACAATTATTTTCCCTGATTTAAATTTTTTACCAGCTTTAGCTGTTGAACTTATATCAATAGACAAAATGTCAAAACTGACTTCTTTGCTTCCATAATTAGTAGCTGTTTGACTTGAGCAGGTCGTTTACACTAACCACATCTTCATCTGTGAAGTTAAGATAAATTTTACCTGCCCTGTAATCTCAGTACTAGGTATGCTGAGACAAGAGGGTCTCCATAAATTTGAGGCTCATCTAGGCTACATAGCAAAACCCAGACTCAATAAACAAACAACATATAAAAAGGAACACCTATATACAATGGGTCTTTTCACTCTATAGTAATAAGCATTCATTTAAATTCCTATATAGAACTTGTTATAAAAGCAGCCTTCAAGGATAAGCACTCTGTGGCCTCTTGTTCTCTACACATTGGTCAATTGTAACAGAGTCTTTCAGACAGCTGATCAGTTACACAAGTCCAATGCATGCTCAGATCAGACAACATCCCAGTATAAACATGAAGAATTGGGTTAAGAAATCCCAACCCAACCTAATGAACTTTTGGGAATTGATGGCTGCTGAGAGAGAGAGAAAGACAGTGTCTTACAGGGGTGGGACTTTTGGTGGGCCCAGTGGATGGTCACACACTGACGGGCATTTGGGGACACAAATTGGACTCTATAGGCCATATGTATATATTATATATATATACACATATATACATATATGTGTATATATATATACATATGTATATACACATATATATATGTGAGAGAGACAGAGAAAGAGAGAGAGTGCATTCAGTTGGGTGAGAGGGGTGGTAGGAGAGGTGTGGAGAGGGGAGAGGATCTAAGGACCATCAAACTATATTGCATGAAAATTAAAAAAAAAATTTTAATTGCAAAAATTCCATTTTAAAAAGCAGCCTTCTTTTCTCCTTTGATCTGCCATCCCCTGTACGCTTGTCTCAGTCTCTCCCCATGTCTTCTCACAAGACTTTCAGAATCAAGCAATTCCTGTCCAAGAAACAAAAGCAAAATCGTCCTATTCCCCAGTGGACTCAGATGAAAACTGGTAACAAAATCAACTTTGCGAGAAGACACTGGAGGGGAACCAAGCTGGGTCTGTGAGGATTCACACAAGATGACATGGCTGACTGTTTAAGCTGAGTCATGGTCATCATTTGGCCTACCAGATGCAACTGAAAGTTTTTAACCTGGTGATTTGATCATATTAGGAATCTGATTTGCTTTTTTATCTGCTTTGTGTGAGTTAATTGATTGGTTCAGTAATAAATATGTAGAACCTTCAGAATAAAAAAAAAAGCAGCTTTCAAGTATCACCACTTTTTTTTTTTAATGTTAGGGAGAAATTCACTGAAAATACTTTCACATTGTTTACAACATGTTTTATGACCTCATTTCAGATATTAAGCTCCTATGAGAACTTATTTTTACTCCTATTATTTTAAAAACAATCACCATATTTTTCTTAAAAGTAACATAATAATAACTTGCTACATATTTTAATAATATATGTAATGTGGTCTTTATAATAAAGATTTAAGATAACAAGTGTGTGAATAATTTATTATAAATTTAGAAAGAAGATAAAGATAAAAATGTGACTGAATTATACACTTGAGCCTCATTAATAATACTTTCTTTAACTGTGCTGTTAATTTGGAACTGCTTACCACAGACCAGCTATTTCTTATTATATAAGAATTTCTAAGAATTTCTAATCTTCTGAGCACAGAACATCTGTCTCCATGTCTGTGCGATTACCACGTAGATTACTGTATTCCATGTCAAAAACTACCGGAAGCATAATATATATATTTGAGACAGAGTTTCCCTATAGTCACAACTAACTTGGAACTCACTATGTAGAGCAGGTTGGGCTCGATCTCAGAGATTCTCCTGCCTTTGGTGTGCTAGAATTAAAAAGGTATGCACCACCACGCCCAGCCCCTACCCCAAGCTACATTAAAATGTTTTCTTCTTCATTAATATATGCTATATCATTTTTTAAAACTACAATTATGCCAGGCATGTTGGTGCATACCTTTAATTCCCCAGCACTTGGAAGGTAAAGCACTCAGATCTCTCTTGAGTTCTAGGCTAGTCTGGTCTATATAGCAAGTTCCAGGCCAGCCAGGACTATCTATGAAATGAGGCTCACCAAAGAAATGCAGAGCTGCCTTCAGAAGTGTAAATGGAGGATGGGATGCATTTCTAGAGAATGTGAAAAAAGGAAAGGAGATTCACAAACATACTCATTTTGAGGAACTTGGGAAAACTTGAAAAACTGGACTTCAAGTGTAGTAAAGTAGAAAATTCATGCTATCTACGAAAACAGCAAACCTGTAGCAATCTTAGCGGCTGAGACCCTTAGGCAACCCCCCTGTTTTACTCATGCTCCAGCATCTTTGAAACATGTTCATGGAGAGGAAGTGATTAAGGATTAAGGAGAGAGGATCTGCATAGGGACCACTGTGTTTTTACAGGGCTCAAGCACACAGACCTCAAAGGAAATCTAATCCGGGTGAGCTGGGTCAGAGTCAGTGACTTCATGTAATTGGCATTGAACATAATTCTCACAGCTGCCGCACTGGTTTCTGGCTAGTTTCCCCAACCCAGACATAAACCTAGTCAAACACAAAAATGTAAAGTGAAATCACAAGAGATTCCTTTCTCCTCTGCCTGTAAAGGATGTTCTGATGTCATTTTCAGTAAATTGCCCAATGATACCCACTGGGTAACACACTTTGCAAGTAGCATTGCTCACCTTTTTTTTTCCTACAGAGGAGCACCAGGTTGGCATGAGTCATAATACCTATTTTAATAGCCATTACTCGAGCACAGACTATCTGAAGGTGAGAATACAGATGCATTATTGTGAATCCACTTTGATTTAAAAATGATTTAACATAAAACCTTAGGGATTAAATAATTATTCTATACAATATCTAATGAGATACCTCACCACTTACTTTGACATAGTCTGGTAGACACATGACACCTACCAGTTATTAATTAGTCTGAGGGTGCCATTAGCTAGTACACCAACCTCTTCAGTAAAGTCTTTAAATGTACAAAAAACATATGTAAGCAATAAATACACACATAAATATTTTTAAATATTAATAAGAGAAAAAAGATTCCTGGAAAATGACTAAAACCACAACATAAAATGAAGTACTTGGACTTGGATTAAGTGGCTAATGTGGACAGAGTTATCTGCGAGAGATTACAACTAGTTCTTGGATAATACAAAATGTGAAACAATGGAATTAGAATGATTCCTGTGGCTCGCTGGCCAGCTGGTCTCACCACATCCTTGAGATCTAGGCTCAGTGACAGACCTGATCTCAAAAAATAAATTGGGGCCTGGAGAGATGATTCAGTAGTTAAAAGCACTGGCTGCTCTTGCAGAGACCCCAGGTTTGGTTCCCAGAACCCCACAAGGCATCTAGCAATCTACTATAACTCCAGTTCCAGGGGATCCAAAACCCTCTTCTGGCATCTGTGGGCTTTGCAAGACATGGGTGCACTTACATAAATTCAGGCAAAACATTCATACACATAAAATGAAAGAAGGGGGGAGAGAGGGAGAGAGGGAGAGAGGGAAAGAGGGAGGAAAGAAGGGAGGGAAGAAGGGAATGAGGAAGGGAGGGAGGAAGGGAGAGAGAGAAAGAAAAGAAAATATTTAAAAATAAAACAAACTGGAAAATATATTGGAGAAAAAGTATGTGAAGCAAGATTAGAAAATGAAAAACTGTGTGGACAGAGAAGGATGAACATTGCTAATAAACATGTCAGTATGCATAAACATGCTGGTTTGTTCAAGGGATTACATACTTTTAAGTGCAGAAATAGAAAAACAGTGAGAATCTTAGATTCCACACTAACTAACAAGTAGTTTTACAATTTTATCATGTTGAAAAATGGGAGGGTGTTGTGGAGAGTTGGTAGCAAGGAGACTAAAGACTGCTAAAGTGGTTTTGGGGAAGATGAGCCAACAGAAACTTTAGCAACAGAGTTGGGAAGATGATCCAGGTGCAAAGAAGTTAACAGGAGTGGCTGGCAGAGCATTTGCTTAGCACACTGCAAGGCTGGGACTGAATCCCAAATACTGCCAAAACAGTGAAGAAAAAAATCAGAAAGGACAGGAGTAGGCTATCAACCTAAGCCACTCAGTGAGTTCTAGGCTAGCCTGGCTACATAGTGAGAGCCTCTCATTAAGTAAGTAAATAGATGATAGATAGATAGATAGATAGATAGATAGATAGATAGATAGATGATTGATAGATAGATAGATAGAGAGATAGATAGATAGATAGATAGATAGATGATAGATGATTGATAGATGATAGATAGATGATAGAAGATAGATAGAGAGATAGATCATAGATAGATGATAGAAGATAGATAGATGATAGATAGATAGATAGATAGATAGATAGATAGATAGATAGATAGATGATAGATAGATGATAGATAGATAGATAGATAGATAGATAGATAGATAGATAGATAGATAAAGGAAAGAGAGAAATTAGCTGACAATGAATTCAGGTTACAAGACTGGGACCCGGAAAAGGGCTGGCACTATTCAAAAAGAAACAAATGTACGTGACAAGTGAATATTTATTGAGAAATTACTTTGTATAAGCCCATGAACTTGATAAAAGAAAAGTGCTAACAACTCAGAATACAGGCTCTACACTGAGATAGGCCTGCATTCAACTCTAAGATTTACATATGACATTCAACTAGCATTTAGTGTTTCGCTTTGATTTCATCACACAGCCAAGGCTAATCGTGAACTCCTGATCATCCTGTCTTTTCTTCCTAAATACTGGAGTTACAGGTGTGTGCCACTACATCCAACTTAGCCTTTACATTATGGTCAATCGATTATTTATCAAGGATATCAAGACCATGGGGGAAGGGAGAGTCTTTCTCAACTAGTACTGGGACAACTGGGTATCCACATGCAAAGAATGAAGCTGAAACACTATCTCTAACCATAGCAAAAATAAATTCAAAGTGAACCATAGAACTACATGTTACATCTAATACTCTGTAAACAGGGATCCAGAGCATTAGGTTAGATTACAGAATGGTTTTGTAGCTACAGCGCTAAAAGTACAATAACAAAAAATAATGGACTCATCAAATCTTAAGACTTATGTGTCAAAAGTTACCATTAAAAAGGTGAAATAAAGCCAGACAAGGTGGCACATACCTTTAATTCAAGCATATTGGAAGCAGAGGCAGGTGGGTCTCTAGGGGATCAAGACCAGCCTCAACTACATAGTCAGTGCTAGGTCAGCTGGAAGGAGACCCTGTCTCAGAAAATGAAAAATCAAGGGAGGGGGGTGGATATTAATAGAATGGGAAAAACACTTGTAAAATCATATGTGTGACACGGAATTTCTATCTAGAATAAACAAAAATTCCTACAACTCAACAACAAAAAGGGCAGACCAAATTCAATATAAGCAGAACAATTAAAAAGGTATTTCTAAAATAGTTAAATACAAATAACCAAGCAACACCTGAAAAATATATTAGTTGTTAGAGAAATGTATATCAAAGTCACACCAATGAGGAGCGTTATAATTAGGAAGAACAGGAAAGGGGCTGGAAAGATCGCTGAGCAGTCAAGAGCACTGGCTGCTTTTGCAGAGGACCTGGGTTTGGATCCCAGCACCCACATTGTGGCTAACAACCACATGTCACTCTAGCACCAGGGGATCCAACACCCTCTGCTAACCTCCACAGCCATTGTACAACATGGTGCCCTAACATACATGCAGGCAATACAGTAATACACATAAAATTAAAATAATAAATATTTTCAAAAGAAAGAAAAACAGGTAAGAGACACTGGTAAAGATGTGGAGACCCGGCAGCTTGTGCTTTTCTGGTGGGGATGTGAAACAGTGGAAAATCAGTTGGCACCTCTGCAAAACACTGAAGACAGAACTACCTTCTAAACCGTCAGTTTTACACTGGTTAATACCCAAGAGAAATGAAAACATATGCTTATGCAAAAAGTTGAACATGTAACAATAAGCATACTGAGAAAGAAATCAGGAAAATACCATTCATGATAACCTCAAAAACTATAAATTAGCTATGAATGGATCTAACCAAAGAAGTGAAGGACTTGTATAATAAAAACTTTAAGACATTGAAGAAGATACCAGAAGATGGAAAGACCTCCAATGCTCATGGGTTTGTAGGGTTAATATTGTGAAAATGGTTACCCTACCAAAAGCAATACACAAAATCAATGCAATACCCATTAAAATTCCAGCATGTCTTCACAGAAATAAAAAAAAAACTAATATCAAATGTCATATGGAGACACAAAACACCCAAGGTAACCAAAATAATCCTGAACAATAAAAGAACTGCAGGAGACATTACCATCCGTGATATCAAATTATAGTACAGAGCTATAGTAATAAAAATAGCACAGTACTGGCATAACAACAGAAACGTTTATCAGTGGAATAAAATTGAGAACCTAGATTTAAATCCACATATTTATTGCCACCTCATCTTTGACAAGGAGTCACAAATACACACTGAAGACAACATGTTCAGCAAATGGTGCTGCTCAGACTGGATAGCTGCATGTAGAAGAGTGAAGCTAGAGCCCTCTCTCTCACCACTGCACAAAACTCAGCTCCAAATGGATCAAAGACCTCAACATATGATCTAATACCCTGAATCTGATAGAGGACAAATACAGAATAAACTGGGATGTATAGGCCCAGGACTCTGAACAGGATTCCTATAGTACAGGCATTAAGACCAACAATTAACAAATGGGACCTCATGAAACTAAAAAATTTCTGTACAGTGAAGGACACCATCATTTGAGTGAAGAAGCAAACTATAAAATGGGAAAAAAAACCTTTATCAACTATTAGTCTAAAAGAGGGTTATTATCTAGAATACATACATAAACAGAACTCAAAGAACTAAGCATCAAAAAGCAAACAACCCAGTTAAAAATTGGGGCAAGAAGCTAACAGGAAGTTCTCAAAAGATGAAATGCAAATGGCTGATAAATACTTTTTTTAATGTTCAACATCTTTAGTCATCAGGGAAATGAAGTTAAAACCACTTTGAGAGTTAATCTTATCTCACTCAGAATGGCTAAGATCCAAAAAGCAAATAGAACAAATGCTGGAGAGGATGTGGGGAAAGGAGGACTCTTATCCACTGCTGGTGGGAGTGCAAACTGGTGCAGCCAGTATGGAAATCTGTGTAGAGATTTCTCAAAAAGCTAGAAACTGATCTACCTTATGATCTAGCCATACCACTCTTGGGCATATACCCAAAAGACTATATATCCTACTATAGAGATGCCTGTTCATCCATGCTCATAGCTGTCCTTTTCATAATAGTCAGCAAATGGATACAACCTAGATGTCCATCAATTGATTAATGGATAATGAAAGTATGACACATTTACAAAGTAGAATATTATTCAGCTGCTAAAAATGAAATTTTTAGGTAAATGAATGGAACTGGAAACAATCATACTGAGTGAGGTAACCCAGACCTAGAAAGATGAACATCATGTCTTCTCTCTCTATCTCTTTCTCTGGATGCTATCTTTGAATTCTTAGATATGCATGTTTCAACTGGAAAAGTCAGAGAAGTCAGGAAACTAATAAACTGCCATGGGGAGAAAGATTGACTTCTTGGGAGAGGAGATAGAATGCAGTGATATAAATGGAGGGAAAGGAATAATTAAGTAGGAAGGGCTAAATGTGGTAGAGAATGGGAAGGCAAGGCACAGGAGGGGGGTATGGGGAAGCATAAGTAACACTAAAGACCTTTTGAAAAAGCCATATGGAAATCTACCACTATAGAAGCTTCTTAAAGTAATATATATATATAATAAGTGATTGAAAGGAGTTACCTTATAATGGGGGGATATTGTCCATATTAGACACCACAGGCTAGCAAAGTAAAAGCCCAGTACCAGGAATGGACTCCCTCTTTTGAAGCTGTTGGCCAGGCATCCCATAGACCCCCAAACAATACTGGCCATTGCCCCTGCTCTTAGTTACCCATCAGAACTTCATAGTAAGACTCTATTGTTAAAGACACTACATACATGAGCTATAGAACAAACGAGAAGGAATCAAGCTGACCTCAGAGTCTCATCTCTATTGGCAAGCTTTCATAGTATTAGAAGGTGCTATTCATGCTACCAGAAGGAAAAAGTAATCATCAACCATACTCAGCTGTGAATCCAATGAACTACAACAACTTGTCTGGCAAGATATGCCCACTAGTGCAATAGTGGCACAAATATTATGGGAGTAACCAACCACTCTCTAATTTGACTTAAGGTGCACTTCATAGTGTTCAGGGTCCAAAGAATTCCCTGAATTGACCACTCAGACACTAAAACTCAGGGAAACTTATCTGCTTTATTGAGACCGACTGGCCAGGGATGCAGGCAGGCTCAGGAGCTGCACTGCTATGCAGAGCTGTGGAAATGCAGGACTTTTAAGCACAAAAACTGCAGAGCAGGGGATTTCTATAGAAACCATAAACAGAAGAACCAGGAAAGGATTTGAACAATCTAGGGCTGATTTCCAGAGCCTTAACCTATACAGCCATTGGCTAGCTTACCTGGGGCAAAACATTCTTCCTCCTCTGCCCCAGACCATTTCCATAGAAACCATAAGCAGATGTACCAGGAAAGGGTTTGAACAATGTAGGGGATTTCCAGAGTCAGGCGGAGGGCAGCTCTTTCTCAGAGGGCAGGAAGGGGGGTCTGAGGGGCACTCTCCACCACATAGGTTGAAACCCATAACTGTCATTGATATCAGGCTTAGAAACCTGAGGCTAGATAGCTCACAGGGGATAGGGAAGAACTTAATACTAGTTTTCTGCTAAACAGTTACAATATTAAACTGACACAGAATGACTTGTTGCTATATCCAGAGTTTAATGATCTCTAAACTCTCACTAGAGAAGCTTCCTTATTCAGCAATAGTGATTAACACAGAAACCCATAATTTGTCAATGCTCAGGTAATAAAAGCCTTCAGAATAAGACACATACATCAAATTTCTACCTCCTAAGACAGGGGAACGACTGTGGAAGATGGGGAGAAAAGATTGTGAGAGCCAGAGATGATGGAAGATCTCGAGGAAACAGAATTTTTCAGACAGCTGGGTAATTAATCATGTGAACTCACAGCAATGATGACTGCATGCACAAGACCCATGTAAGCTCAAGCCAGACAAAATCCCAGCATGGATATGGGGTGATAGATGAGAAACCACAAACCTAACTTAGTAACTATTGGAAATCGATGACTGCTGAGAAGAGAAGAATCAGTCTTGTTTAAGGATGAAATTCTTAGTAGGTTAACCAGGCTCCAGTGGATAACACCACACCAAAAGGCATTTGGGGATATAATTTGGCCCTACAGGCCTTAATATGCTTATTTTTTTGGCTCATTCACATCTCACTGGCAAGTTCATCTACCCTGTTTGAGAGTTCATCTACTTTGTGGTGGCCGCTGCTATACTACGTTCTTGCACTGATATCAGAACCCAAGTTCTTTGAGCTTCTACTGTGGAATGAAGAACATTCACTTTCCAGGAATCTTTGTGGCCTTCACCTCCTGACCCTCAGTGCCAGAATAGGACTACTGAGGCACTCACCTTCATGGACTGAGCAGCTGCCTGGTTCTCGGCCTCTCTCATGTGAAGAAAGCCATGCTAGACTGCCCAGACCATATAGTATACATGAACCTAGTAAGTCTCCTTTTAATATACATTTATTCTATTATTTATTTTTCTCTAGAGAACCCTGATAAATATAACATATAATAGTATATATTCATCAATTTTTAAATAAAGTGTTAATACATAGTACAACATAGATAAATCTTGAAAACATTGTAATAATTGAAAGAAACCAGTCGTAAAAGACAATGTATTATATGATTTTATTCACAAGAAATTTCTAGTATAGATGAATACAGAAAAAGAGAATAATATATTATTGATTGATAAGGGCTCGAGGATAGAGGACTGGAGTATATGACATGTTGAAAACAGCTACTTAATTGTATACATTACATAAGTACATTGCGTGTGAATTATATATTATCCTAGTTTCTTTTTATCAGTTTATATAAAGTCTGTAACTCTGATTGCAGAGATAGCTCAGTGATTAAGAACATTGGCTACTCTTGCAGAAGACCCGGGTTCAAATCCCAGCGCCCATATGGCAGCTAACAACTGTCCGTAACTGCGGTTCCAGGGGATCTGACAGTCTCTTCTGTCCTCTGCAGGCTTTGCATGACACAGGTGCACTTACCTATAAGCAGGCAATACACGCATACACATAAAATAATCTTTAAAAAAAAGTCCTTAAAAAAAGAAAAAGAGTCAACAACTTATGAGATCAAACTGGGCTTCATGCAACTAAAGGGGAAAATAATCATGCCAATACTGTGCGTTTGTTGGTTAGGGCTACCATAACGATATATCAGAAAAAGTGTGTTAAAACAGTAACACTTTTTTTTTTGGTCTTTTTGAGACAGGGTCTCCCTGTTGCCCCCGGCTGTCCTGGAACTCAATATGTAGACCAGACTGGCCTGGAACACACAGAAATCCTCCTGCCTCTGCCTCCTGAGTGCTGGGATTAAAGGTATGCGCCACCACACCTGGCTAAACAATAACACTTTTTATCATGTTACAATTATGTAGACTACAGGTTCAAGTCAAAGTGTCAGTCGGATTGATTCCTTCTGAGAATTGTGAGCAGAATTCTCTCCCTGCCTTTCTCCTGGCACTCGCTGCATTTCTTGGCATCCTGTGGCTTGTGGATACCCTGCTTTCATCTGTATTTGCCCCTTCACAACAGCCTCGTCTCCACATCTCCCCTTTGCCTCTTTTTTCTCTTCTTACAAAGACCCCAGTCATACCATCTAAAGGCCTATCCTAATAATCTCATTTTAACCTGATTTAGACTGGAACCACCTTATTTCCAGGTGGGTCACTTTCACAGGTCCTGAGAAATTAGGACTTAAAAAAATCTTTGCGGAAGACATAATTCAAACCATAAGAGATTGCAATTTCTTTTTAAAAATATTTTATTTATTATTTTTATTTTATGTGTATGAGTATATTGCCTGCATGGGTATAAGTGCACCCAGGTCACGCAATGCCCTCAGAGGTCAGAAGAGGGTATTGAATTCCCCTGGAACTGGACTGTGGTTAGCCACCATGTAGATGCTAGGAATCAAACCCAGGTCTTCTGTAAGAGCAGCCAGTGCTCTTAACCGGTGCACCATCTCTCCAACCCCAGATCGCATTTTCTTATTAAGTCCATTGTTCAAAATAATTCACTGTTAGGAAAAATGTAGACACAAAATAAATATTCATTCACTGATTACTCAATCTACAGTTGTCTACTTTGATGTGAAAGAGCTTTAAGGACAGAGTCTATAATCTTACTTGAATTAATGTCTTAATGCTTAATTAAAAGAATGTTTCTCTGGAGCTGGAGAGATGGCTCAGCAGTTAAGAGCACTGACTGCTTTTACAGAGGACCTGGGTTCTATTCCCAGCACCCACATGGAGACTATGAACTGTCCTTAACTCCAGTTCCAGGGGAATCCGAAGCCCTCTTCTGACCTCCGTGGCATTGCACATCACGGGTGCACTCACATACGTGCAGACAATACACTCATACACAGAATAAAAATAAATGAAATATTTTT
>NW_008332654.1:3167477-3191066 GCF_000622305.1 Nannospalax galili | reverse complement strand
TTTTTTAAAAAAAATTAGGATATGTTGATTATGTAATAATGGGTATCATGGGACTGGACAAATGGCTCAGCAGTTAAGAGCACTGACTGCTTTTACAGAGGACCTGGGTTCTATTCCCAGCACCCACATGGAGACTATGAACTGTCCTTAACTCCAGTTCCAGGGGAATCCGAAGCCCTCTTCTGACCTCCGTGGCATTGCACATCACGGGTGCACTCACATACGTGCAGACAATACACTCATACACAGAATAAAAATAAATGAAATATTTTTTTTAAAAAAAGAATGTTTCTCTCTAATCAGAGGCTTTGCATCTGCGTTCTTTGCCAAAATAACTAGTTGATGATTGTTTGCTCTATAGCTCCAATCAGTCATTTAAGTAAAACCCTGTTAACAGCAGAGCTCAGTCAAAATGATCTTTAGCCTGTTGACAAGCCTCTTTCAAGATAATTCAAGTTCTTTTCCTCTTGTTCTGTCCTCTGGAGGTGGAGCATACCTTCTCAGATTCTTCTCAGATTCTACTAGCTTCATTCTTCTAGTATCTAGGCCAAACTATAAAGTTTTATAGGCTTCTTCTATGAGAATGTATGCATTGATTTTAAAGGCATTCCAATTATATAGAAAATTTTCAATTGCTGATTTTTATTTAATACAATTAAAACTCTGAGGTTTTCTTGCTGTGTTTTGATTTTGATTTTGTTTGTTTTCTCTTTTACTGAGACAAGATATCACTAGTTAGACCAGGCTGATTCCCCATCTCACGTTCCTCCTGCCTCAGTCTCCTAAATATTAGGATTACAAGCATGAACCACCACATCAAACTGAAATCTCTTTATTTTTACAAAGTCCTACGTACTTATGTCACTCTGTCTTAAATCCCAGCATAGGGGGTGGACTGTCAGCCAGAAGCTCCAACTGCAACTGAGGCACTATAAGCAAATGACAGCTCCTGGGAAAGAGAGAATCTGTTTTACTTAAGATTGTGATATTGGCCACTCTGCAGAGGATAGACCATACCCAAGAGCATTTGGGGACACAAATTAGACTTTATTGATCTTCAAAATTAATGCTAGAAGACATGAAGTTGGGGAAGGGGGAGGGAGTAGTAAGGTGGGGCAAAAGGTGGGCATGGAGATCTAAATAGGATCAAAATGTATAAAATTGTCAAAGAATCAATAAAATGTTTTATAAATAAAATAAAAAACACAAGAATCTAATTAGATGTCTTTAAATACCTGGCACATTTTTAAATGAATATCCTATGGATCATTAGCTTTTGCTATTCTTCAGTCTATTTACACATGCACATTTTAAATTTCCTCTATGGTTAAAAAGCACCCATTGCAGTGGTTAAGAGCACTGACTGTTCTTGCAGAGGACCCAGATTCGATTCCCAGCACCCACACGGCAGCTATGAACTGTCCTTAACTCCAGTTCCAGGGGAATCTGAAGCCCTCTTCTGGCCACCATGACATTGCACAACACAGGTGCACTCACACACATGCAGGCAATACACTCATACACATAAAATAAAAATAATAAATATTTTTTAAAAATCATCCCTTGGGACTACCAAAAGGAACAGATATTTGGCTTCAATCTTTTTTCTGTTTATTATTAAAAATATTTATACATAGACATATGTGTATAATTCCAGAGGTGATTGAATAAAACGTACTCACTGTTCCACTTTAATTCTTAATTATCATGCAAAAAGACATCATGTCTAACCCCTTTGTTCATGTTTTTTAAATTAAAAGGCAACACAAGAACTTTGTTTCGCACTGTCTCATGGACGGCTCTTCGACATTATGTATTTTCATATTAATCCTGTAGGGGTTTTCACAGTACAGACTCATTTTATTTGAGATAGATTAGACACAAAATAAATTTCAGTACTAGGTGTAGGTGTATGTTGTTTTGAAAGAACCATTTTACTAAATACAGTCCTAACTATGAAATGTCTTATTGACTCTGGTTCATTTATAGAACAGGAAGTGTAAATGGAGCCCATCATTTTAAAGGCTGTAAATGACTTTTGAGAGCATTTTAAATGTATAGCAAAATATCTAAGTATATTTCATAATATTTCTGAGAAACATTTTATTTAATTTGGAGAAATTAACTATGAGAAAGAATTGAGGCTTCACTAAACAAAAGGAAAGATTTTCTTACAGGTCATACAAAGTAAATATTTACAATAAGTATTTGCACCCCCCACCTCCTCCTCCTCCTCCTCCTCCTCTCCCTTTTCCTCTCCTTTAAACTGCTAGTATTGTGACTTGTGATTTGTTCCCAGAGATGGATGCCCTTTGACACAGCCTTACCCTATGTGTCATGGATCCTGAGCCTAGCTCTGCTGTCTGCTGCCTTTTACTCCTTTTCAACTCAATTTTCTTACACAGTGAACAGGTCTTACTATTACAACTCATGGTGAGGTATACCAGGGCCTCTTGCTTGGTGAAAGGATGAGTAGGGAGAGCAGAAAGACTATGGTGTATGTTTATAAAACAGTAGTCTTATGGCGCACGCCTTTAATCCCAGCACTTGGGAGGCAGAGGCAGGCGGATCTCTGTGAATTCAAGGCCAGCCTGGTCTACATAGAGTTCCAGGACAACTGGGGCTACAGGAAGACCCTATATAAAAAAGACCAAAAAAAAAAAAGGACAAAATCAAAAAACACTGGGGCTTAAGAACATATACTGCTCTTGCACAGGAACCAAGTTATGCTCCAGTACCTTCGTCAAGTAGCTTGATGAAGCTACCAGGGGTATCCTAAACCTTTGGTCCCTGTGAGAACCCCCCCCCACACACACACAACACACACATACACACACAAATTAAAAATAAAACAAGGTTGCCAGACATGGTGGCACCTGACTTTAGTCCCAGCAGAAACGGGAATCTCTGAGTTCAAGTCCAGCCTGGTCTACATAGTGAGTTCCAGCCTAGCTACTGCTACAGGGAGTCCCCATTTCTCCAAAAAGACCAAAAAAAGAAATAAAATAAAATAAAATAAAACAAAGTCTTTTTAAAAATATAAAACAGTTTTACTAGGAATTAGACAGTTGTAATTTTTCTTCTAATAGAAGCATTAAGTGGATGTATTGTGTGCAATTGTTACTAGCAAAATCCACAAGATATCAGTTCTCTTAATAGTAATACTAGCAACCAACAATTACAGAACAGGTAGTAGAATTGCCTTTTCAACAGTTCTCAGAAGATCAATAAAGGCCATCTGTGTCTGCACTGGACACATTTGTGTCACCCTACTAAAAGGAAAGTTTGGAAGGCAGAGATGATGGCATCCTCATTACAACACAGTCAATGTCTAGAAAACGTCTTCCTAAACAGCCAGATCTCATTTCCACTAGTTGGTTTTGCTTCTGGATTTCATTGACTGTATTAGAGTTAATGCCCTGAGGACTCTCCCTAACCAGACCTAATCACCATCATGAACTCTGTCCTCTTCCTCCCATGGATGTATTTATACGTGTCTTCCAATACAATAGGTACTCTAAACCAGACAAGTTCGTGCACTCTAATCTCAACACTAGAGAGATTAAGGCAGGAGGATCAGGAATTCAAGATCATCCTCAAGTAAAAAGTGATTCTGAGGTCAGTCTGAGCTATGTGAGACCCTGTTCCTAACAATAATAATAACAACAACAACAATAATGGGCCTGTATCTGTAAATAGAATAACTATTTAAGAATATGGGCAAGTTCTTAAAATTTATATAAGTAGTATTGCATAATAGCAATAATTGTAAATAGTTCTACATTTTAAAAATATATTGAGATACTTTCAAATGGTGATTCATTGATTTTTAACATCTACACAACAAATACTACACAATCAGATCTAAATGTCAAATGTGTATATGTCGGTTATATTTTTTCTACTTTAATATATTAATATAATATGCTGTATAGCTATATATTTTTGGAGACAGAGTCTTTCTGTAGCCACAGCTGACCTAGAACTCACTATGTAGACCAGGCTGGCCTTGATCTCACAGAGATTAGCCTGCCTCTGCCTCCTGAATGGTGGAATTAGAGGTGTGTGCTAACATACCGGTCTCTGTTATGTTTTTCTATAGAAAATTCCAGGAATGAATCCAAAATGCATTTTGTCAGATATTAATATTCCTAAAATAACTTACAACTATTCATAAACACATTCTCATCAGATTTTCTATTTTTTTTACACATTATACATTTTTGTTGTTGTTGATTCTTGAGGTAGGACCTCACACTATAGCCCAGGTTGGCCAAGAACTCAGTTGGCTCACTAGATAGCTCATGTTGTCCTTGAACTCTGGGTAGTCCTCCTGCCTCATCCTCCTCAGTGCTGCTTTTCAAAGCTTTTCTAATCCAACTTGAAAGTAGAGGGGTGTGTGTGTGTGTCAGTGTCTCACAGTGTACATCTGGTCGGCCTGAACTCACCATATAGCCCAGCCTGGCCTTGAACACACAGAGATCTGCCTATTTCTACCTGCCAAATAAGTAGAGCTTTTATAGGGGCATTCGATGTTTACACTTACTGTTCAGATGTTTGGAGCCATATCTCTATTCTTCCTACTTTTTCACTTTCTAATTACCATTTTGTGTTGCTTTTGTGTTTTATTCTTGCTTTCTTTTCACTATAGATGGATACTGTTTTATATAGTATTTTGTTTTCTGTATTTATTAAGAAACTGTTGATTTCTTTTAGTGGCTATTTTAAATTTCTGCCATAAAAATTTTAGTTTGAAATTTTCTTAGATGAAAAGACAAGTCACAAACAAAGAGGGAATATTTATAAAACACATATGCAATCAGGGATTTGAATCCAAAATATGCAAAGAGTTTCTAAAACTCAACAACAAGAAATCAAATAACTCAATTGTTTTTCCTTTTTATTGAATTTTTGTAAATTTCACACAATATATTTTGATTATATTTAGATCCCCTCTCCTAACTGCACTCCTCTTATAGCCCCTCTCACCATATTACATGTACTCTGTCATATATATTAAGGCCTATTAAGTCCAGTTTGTGTCCCCAAATGCCCTTCTGCATGTGTCCATCCACTGGAGCCTGGTTCACCCTATGTAGCTTCACACCCTTAAAGAAAAAAAGCGCTCCCTCTTCCAGTAGTTATCAGTTGCCAATAATTCCTCACATAAGATTGGGGCTTTTTCCCCACTTCCCACTTCTACACTGGGATTTTTTTCTGGCTTGAGCTTTCATGGGTCTTGTACATGCAGTCACCATTGCCATTCATATGAGGTAACTTCTGTTTCCTCTTGATCATCCACCACTTCTAGCTCCTACAATCTTTCTTCCCTCTCATCCACAATCATCCCTGAGCCTTCGATGGTGGAGGTTTGATATAGGTGTCCTATTCAGGGATAAGCACTCTGCGGTCTCTTGTTCTCTGTACTTTATCCATTTTTTGCTTCTTGAGTTAATCATCACGTGTTGCCTTTCTGGTGAGTTGAGAGATGCATTAGTATCCATCCCCTGCTCCACTGTGTTCCCTGAGCCTTAGATGTAGAGGTTGCATTGCAGATGTGTCGCTTAGCACCTCACAGACACTTAATTCTCTGCATTTGACCAGTTGTAGAACTTTGTAATAATCTCCTTCTGTTGCAAAAATAAACTTTGATGAGTGCTGAGAGGTACACTTGTCTGTAAATATAAGTATGGCTGTAAAGTCTATGAACCACAACAATGACCTGCCCAGAGAATGATCTCTAGTGGCACAGTATTCACCTTGGGAGTAGTCAATAGCTGTCTAACTTTTTTTTTTTTTTTTAAACTGGGGAAGAAATAAAATAACTCATGGAAATCTTGTGTTTCTCCTCAGATCTTAGATATCTTTCACCTTTAACTCATCTAAGAAGTTATATGGGTTGTAAATTAGCATATGAAAAGGTGCTCAACACCATATGTTATCAGGAAATTACAAGTTAAAACAACTCTGAATACTTATTAGTGTAGAAAACTCAGGAAACTGATAAAAACAAAATATGGGCAAGGGTAGTAAGGGAGCATTGCAGGTAGAGAGGGCATCTAAATATGATGAAAATATAATGTATGAAGCTCACAAAACTTCAATTAAAAAATGTTCTTGACAAGAAAAAAATAATACAACCACTTTGGCCAAAAATTTGGTACAAAGATCAATGTAATGTTCCCTTGCAATACAGCCATCGTGCCCTTGATAATTACCCAGTAAAACTAAAAACTTGTGTCTGTACAAAAATATGCAGATCCTTATTTATATTAGCTTGACTTGTAATCACCATAACTTGGAATTAATAAACATAACTTTCAATAAATGAATCAATAAACTCTGATACATCTATATAATGAAATATTATTCATTAGTAAAAAAAAATGAAATGAACCATGAAGTCATAAACAAACATGGAGGAGCCAGGGCCAGTGGTTCACACCTTTAATCCCAGCACTTGGGAGGCAGAGGGCAGGTGGATCTCTGTGAGTTCCAGGCCAGCCTGGTCTACATAATGAGTTCCAGGCTTGAGCCAGTGCTACATAGTGAGGCCCTGTCTCAAAACACAAAACATAGAGGAATCTTACGTGTGTGTGTGTGTGTGTGTGTGTGTGTGTGTGTATAATTAAAGTAAACCAATCTAATAAGGGTCATATTGTATAATTTCCACTATAGTAAATATTAGAGAAGACAAAGAAATAGTTGAAAAAAAAAAAAAGTAGATGGTTACCAAGCGTTCTAAGGAAGGGCAACATGAACAAATAAATGGAACAGAGTGTTTGAAAAGAGTTCTGTGCAAAATCTCAACAACGAATGCACACCATCATGCATTTAAAGTGTACAGCAGTTGAGTTAAGCTAGAATTGTTAACACAAAGAATGAAACACTGAAAATAATTGACTATAGTTAATAATGTTTCAGTAGCTGTTCATTTATTGTATTTAATAAACTGCCCTAGCACAAGATCTTAATGATGGGAGAAGTGTGTACAGAGGTAAGTATGAGCATTTCTATGTATTAGCTATTCAGTTATTTAACATCTATTAGCTAACTTTAAAGTTGTCTTCAGTCATCTACATACACATGGTCTGTTTTTAACAAAGATGCCAAGTTAATTCAATAGATAGTATTGCTTTTGAAATATGGTGTTAGAACATCTATATGCAAACAAAAAGAACCCAAATCCTTGCCTAGAGCAATACAAATACTTAATTTCTAAGGGATCACAAGCAGGGCTTAATGTATAATAAAAACTATTAAACTTCTGAATGAAAACATAGTGAGAACTCTTTATGGGCATGATTTGGTAATAATTCTCCAGTCTTCGCAAAAAGCACAAGTCATAAAAGAAAAATAGAAAATTGGGCATCAAAATTTAAAAGTTCTGGTCTTCAAAACATAATATTAAAAGAAAAAGATAAACCACAAACTGCTAAAAATTTTAAAAAACAAATATCTGATTAAAGATTTGTGCAGCGTTCTCATACTTTAATACATGAGAAAAATGTTTTCAGTAATCAAAAATTCAGACATTTAACTAATGATATCATATACTAAGCATGTGCATAAGTAATGATCAACACCACTTTTCATTACAGAAGTGTGAATTGGAGACACAAGAAAAAATCAATACAAGACTTCTAGAATGATTGTTTCTAAAACTGATAATCCCAGTTTCTGGCAAAGAACTTTCCTAGCTGTTCACAGGATTGAAAAATGATACAGCTTCTTGGGAAGTTATTTTTGAAGCTTCCTGTGGTCGCCAGCTGTGGCTGCTCTCTTCTGGCTATGGCTGCTCTCCTGCTCTCTTAGTTCCTCCAATCAGTCATCCAGTCCGGACCCCAGGGCTGGTGAGGAGACTGTGTCAGCGGAGCCGCATTCAGACACAGGAGGCCAGGTTCAGTGACACATGTCTGCTTTATTGCAGGAAGGCAAAAGCTTATATAGGGACAGTGGTCCAATCACAGCACAGCAAGCAGGATACCTTATTAGCATAACAGGTTTAGCATCCTATCACAGTACAGCAAGTAGGATGCCTTGATTTTAAGGGTGGTGATTACGAGTAGCGAGCTCTAGGCATCAGTCTCATGATCTGCCAATGGGGGCAAAATGTCACAAGGCATTCTTTGGGGCTCCAGCAGTCAGGCTATTGCCTCAGGCCTGTTGTATGGCTGTCAATAAGACTTTCACCCTAGGCTCAAGCCTGTCTCCCACATCTCCCCCTTTTTTTATTTTTAAAGGTGAGGTATAGTTTAGAATGCATAGCATATTGATATCAGTCCAGATACATCAAGGCAAAGTAGAATGGCTCAGGGGGTCATTGTATCAAGAGCCCCCTCCCTCAAGATGGTGAGCTTCCTGGAGACCAGGCTGGGCCAACTCCATGCCAACCAGTGGGAGTCGAGGTTTCGGCACTGTTGTCCCCACCTCAAGGGTCACCCAGCATTATGGACTGTGCCTGTCTTAGGTTGTCCCAACTTTTGGGATCTTACCCATCATTGACTACCAGCTCTCAAAGGGTGAGTCCCTTGGTATGGTCCGGCAGGGGGAGAGGCAGTTTATCAAGCTTTGACCCATGCAAAGGCCTCTTAAGGGGCTAAGAATTCAATAAAAGCCGATGGAATGGCAAGTTCTAGGCACAGGTCTCACAGTCTGCCAACAGGAATATATATCACAAGGCATTTCCTGTGGCTCCGACAGTTGGGCCGTTGTCTCAGGTCCATTGCATGGTTGTTCTGTAAGATTTTACACCTATGCTCAAGCCTAATTTTCATATCTCTGTTATTATAGGTTGGTAAGGGCAAGGAACAGTGGGTCCTTGTTTCCAGAGACATGCCTGGCAAGATCTGGAGGTGGGGCAACAGCTAACTGAAAGAGAGAAATATGAGTTTTAACAAAATTATCAAAACCCTTAACAATGCAGGGTCCAAAAATCAGGAGTTAGCAGTAATGATGGCACACATAGGTGCGCTACTTCCCCCAGGGTCTGCCATCTCTGGGGTCAGTGGTTGTGGAGGGAGGTTTTCCATTGCAGGCAATTCTGATGTTCTGGGCTTGGATCCAGATGGGAGCTGGAAGATTATCTGCAAAGACACAAGCATAGCCTCACCCTTGTGTTAACAATAGGTGTGGACCTTTCCATTCACTTGTGAGAGGGTCCTTCCATCTCACCATGGGGGCAGGAGTGGGATGACTGAATGCCACCCAATGCTTTATTGGTGGTGGAAGGCCATTGGAGTCAAATTTTAGAAAGTTTAATATAAATAGAGCCCGTTGTATAACAAAATTGGGGTCTTTGTAGCAGGGGCCTTTATCATTGTCTTTCCGTTTTCTGTATTTGTTTAATGAGTGTTTGGTGGGAATGTTCAATGATCCCTTGACCCTGAGGATTGTAAGGGATGCCAGTTATATGCCTAATATTCCTGTCAGAGCAAAAATGGCTGAAGGTAGCAGAAACATAACGAGGACCATTATCTGTTTTTATTTGCCAAGGAACTCCCATAAGGACCATGGCATATTTGACAGTCCTTATGGCATGAAAATCCATCTCACCAGAGCAGGCCAATGCAAAATGGACATTGGAATAGGTGTCAATAATATGATGGATATACTTGAGCTTGCCAAAAGGAGAAAAATGAGTGACATCCATTTGCTATATCTTGTTGCGGCCAAGGCCCCTAGGGAGAGTTCCAGAGGGTTGTAATGGTCCCAGAGGTAAAAGAGGGACACAAGAGGAGCATGCATGGACCAAATGTTTACAGCTCTGAATCAGCAAGGTAGGGAGAGAAAGGGGAGAAAAGTGGAAGTGGGCATGTAAGTCTCTAGCTTGGGGAGAAAGGTGGAAGCAGGCGTGTAAGTCTCTAGCTTGTTGAATTAGGGTGGAGTCTAGGGTGGCACTCAGGACCAGCTTGTCAATGGTGGCATTGCCCTCTTCCAGAAGACCTGGGAGATTGGTATGAGACCGCAAGTGTTGAATATACCAAGGGGCAGAGCACTGCTCGAGTAATAGTTATAATGAAGAAAATAACAAATCAAGGGGGCTCTGGCCGGGCTGGAAAGCTGCAAAGGCCAGATGTTGTAGAGCCTGAACTACATAAGCACTGTCAGAAAAAAATATTACAGGGAATTGTAGGGGGATCCTGAAAGACCTGTAACATGGCTGAGAGCTCTCCGAGCTGTACAGATCCCTGGAAAGGGAAAACCTTATGTGAGGAGAGATGTCCTTCCTGGTAAATTACATAACCAAATTTGTGTTTACTAGAATCAGTAAAGATTAGGGGAGCCTTAGGAAGTGGGTTATGCTTTGGGAATGCCTGGGGAAATAAGAACAGGGGAAGCTGTCTTATTCCTTGAAGGAGTTTATGTTTAGGATAATGATTGTCATATTTCCCCTGATAGACTAGTAGGAGAGTTTGGAAGCCAGGGTTGTCAGAAAACAATGACTGTAGCATATGAAGTAGAAGGGGAAGAACCAACGATTTGGGTTCGTGGCCATACAGAAGACAGGAGGTGTGGACAAGTTTAAGGGCTAACATAGCCCATGCCTCAATAGCTGGGGTGACCTTGTGAAGTTGACTCCATGAAGAGTGGACACATATCAGGGGGCCCTGGGTCTGCCAGAGTACTCCCAAAGGGGTGTTTTTAGTAGGAATAACTAGTGCTTGGATGGACAACTTTGGCTGTATCCTATTTACAAGTGCTTGGGACAGGTGAGAATTGATCATTGTGACAACACATTGTGCCTCCATAGAGACCTTGCGGGGAATGGAGACCACATCAGTACCCTGCGAGAGGTCAAAGAATGGTGTAAGCTCTTCTGTGGACATCGGTAAGAAACCCCGTATCCAATTGATGTTGCCACAGAGGGTTTGCACCTCTGAAAGTGTAATCTCATCTGGTAAGGTAAGAACAGGAGCTATGGGCAGGATGACATCTTGAATAGAGTAGCCCAAAAAGATATAAGGAGCATGTAACTTTATCTGCTGCAATAGTAAGACCTAATGCCTGGAGGTTTGTTCTGAGTTTTTGAAAAGCTCCTTGCAAGATCTTAGGATCCTTATGGGTGATAAGAATGTCATCCATATAATGTAAAATATAAACCTCAGTCAGCAAAGGTCTGCAGGCATGGGCCACATAAGATTGGCAGATAGTAAGACACTTTTTCATGCCCTGAGGCAAAACCTTCCATCGATAGCATTGAACTAGAAGGTTATGGTTGGTGGTAGGTATAGAGAGGGCAAAGTAGGGCTTATCATCATCATGAAGAGGAATAGAAAAGAAAGAGTCCTTAATATCTATAATAATAATTGCACACTCTTTGGGAATAGCGGTAGGGTGAGGCATTCCCATTTGAAGGGTCCCTAAAGGCTTCATATGCTCATTAATAGCCCTTAAATCATGTAAAAGTCTCCACTTTCTTGATCTCTTTTGTATAACAAAAATGGGAGAATTATGAGGACTAAGTGAGGGCTCAATATGACCCAAGGATAACTGTTCCTGGACCAAGGAGATCAAATGAGCTAATCTATGTGAAGTAAGAGGCCACTGCTCCACCCATATGGGAGCTTTAGTGTCCCACGTTAGTTTGATGGGGGGCGGCTTGGGCAGTAGAGCAGTGGCCGTTAGAATTGGGGGTGAGGGTGGGGGGGCATTAACTAAGTGCTGATGTACAATGTGGTCATCATAAAAGGCTTTGTCATTGGTAGTTAGAGCAACCTCTGTGTTGTAGAGGATATCTCTCCCCCACAGGTTATGGGGAAGCCCTGCCGCTAGGAGTGGTTTAATAGCTCCTGTATTGCCATCTGGGTCAGTCCAGACCACGGGATGTTGGACCTGTAAAGTATTTTGTAAGCCCCCAACACCTTGTATAGGAGGTCCAGGCTTATGGTGCCAATGAGACAAGGCTTCTTCCTGTCTGATTACAGTAATATTGCCCCTGTATCAATTAGGCCTTTAAACTTATGGCCATCTAGGGAAAGTTGCATCCTAGGCTTATGCAAATCAATAGGTATCATCCATTGGATGTGGGGGGTGTGTTCCCTTAGTTCCTCTCTTTGGGGTGGGGCTGAGAGGTGCCCCATTGCCTGTTTAAAGGCACCTTTTGTATGGGTTTGCCATCTGCATCCATCTTAGACCTGTAATCTCTTTCCCAATGAATGCCTTTGTGGTATCTCAGGCATTTTGAAAGGGGAACCTGGCTCCTTTTTGCGTCTTTCATAAACTTATAGGACAGGTATGTAACCAATGACCCTGTCCCCCACGGGTCCAACATTTGCCTTTGTCCATCTCGGCCTGTGGCTGATGAGCAGTCAGTGCCTCAGCAAGGGCTGCAGCATGGGCCTGAGCGGTCCCCACATCTTGGAAGGCCAGAATCCATTCAGAGACATCCTTGTGTCTAATGGGTCCTATGGCAAGGCGACACTCTGTAGAGCAGCCTTCATATACAAGATCCTTGAGCAAGGCATCGACAGCTCCCTATTTATACTTTGTTGGCATCTCTCAACAGAATCAGAGAAAGACTCACCTGGTTTTTGTATCAATTTGGTTAATTTGGTATCACCGCGAGTCGGCATACTTTGAAAAGCACGAAGCGTGCAAAGCCGTATTTGTTCAAGTAGTGGGGAGGTCCCTGTGCCTGAGCTTGGGGTGGGTCTCAAAATTGCCATGTCCTAGTAGAGCATCGATTCCAATGTTTTGGATGTTGGCATTTCTATTGCACTCTGCCTGTTCACATTCATCTTGGTAAGCAGCTTTCCATAAAAGGAAATCACCTCCCTGTAAGCAGGCACGGGCAATATTCTGCCAATCATAGGGGGTATTGGCCAAATGACTAATTGTATCTAATAACTGACCACACCAGGGGGAATGAATGCCATCCTCAATTGCTGCCTTACACAGCTTCCTTAAGGTATCATAAGAATATGGATTCCAGACATTAGGGTTCTGTAGCCCCTGATTGACGATAACTAGGAAAAACTGGAAAATCACCCATTGTATCATAGGAGAGGGCCTAGGTGGCAGGGGCTTCCAGTCCTCCTCTGGAAGGGAGGGGTGGATGGACTGGGTGGAAACTTCCTTAGAGCTAGTGCAAGATGGTGGAAAGTAGCCATCACCCCGTAATTGTGGAGCAGAGGCTGCCTTAACTTCCCGTTTTTCATCAAAGTCAATACAAGATGGCAGAGGGCTTGACTTCCTGTTTTTCATCAGGGGAGCTCTCAAACCCCAATTCCTCATTTTTTATAGCATCATTAACAGTCATAGATTTATCAAAACAAGAATCCGTTAGTTTTGGTTTAACTGGAAATGCCTAGGACAGGCCATCCCCAGCGCCCTGTTGTTGTATTTGCTCATCTATCTCCTTAAATAGGGGATTGTCCTGTTCAGGGGCTTCGGGGGGAACCCCCTAAAGGGAGGCCAGAATGGCTGTCACAATGGGGTAGAACAGCCCAGACTGTGGGTGTCCCTCCCTGACTTCTCTATGCAGGGCCAAGAATAAAATGCAAGCCCATTGTTCAGGATCCCAGCAACAGGAATCTGTAAGCCAGGGGGCAAGAGCTAGTACTTCATCTAAAATCTTAGTTACATCCTTTTCTGTTACCCAAATACGCCTACTCCTGAGGAGAGAAACCAGTGCAGCAGCGCAGGGGCTGGCAGCAGCTGGATGACTATTCCTTATACTGGAGGTCACCCACCCCGCAAGACGTACCCTGATCATTCAGGAAGATGATCAGCAAAGACAGGAGCAGCATGCCCAACTGAAGATTGCGAGCCAGAAGAAAAAGCAGAACAAAACAAAAGCAGCGAGCAAGCACGGGAAGAGCACCTAGAAAGGGGGAATCAGGAGCCCAAGGTGTTACAGCTCAGTGTTACAGCTCTGTGGGGAGGGGATCCCAGCCCCTGGGCACCAGCTGTGGTCACCAGCTGTGGCTGCTCTCCTCTGGCTATGGCCACTCTCCTGCTCTCTTAGTTCTTCTGATCAGCTGTCCAGTCCGGACCCCAGGGCTGGTGAGGAGACTGTGTCAGCAGAGCTGCATTCAGACACAGGAGACCAGGTTCAGTGACACAGGTCTGCTTTACTGCAGGAAGGCACAGGCTTATATAGGGTTAGTGGTCCAATCACAGCATAGCAAGTAGGATACCTTATTAGCATAACAGGTTTGGCATCCTATCACAGTACAGCAAGTAAGATGCTTTGATTCTAAGCATGGTGATTAGGGAGTGGCGAGCTCTAGGCCTCAGTCTTATGATCTGCCAATGGGAGCAAAATGTCACAAGGCATTCCTTGTGGCTCCAGCAGTCGGGCCATTGCCTCAGGCCTGCTATATGGCTGTCAATAAGACTTTCACCCTAGGCTCAAGCCTGTCTCCCACGGCTTCCTATGAAGTTAAATATTCATCTACCATGCAGGCAAGAACTAGCACTTCAGGTATTTATCCAAAAGAAATGAAAACAAGGTCTATAGAAAGACTTCTACTTAAGGCCAGCGCTTGCCACTAAGCCTGATGACCTGAGTTTGAGTCCCTGGACCTACATGGTAAATGGAGAGAACTGACTCCTGCAAGTTGTCCTCTGACCTCCATATAAGTATTATGGCATATCATCACACAAATAAATAAACAAATGTAATCTAAAATACTTTTTTCCCTCAGTTCGTTTAACAGATACAACAGAAGAACACCAGGCTGATGTCCTTTACTAGTACATTACATGATCTGCTACAACATAGCTCAGGCCATTCCCACAGGTGAAAGAAAAGCTAACCTCCCCCACTCCTGTAGGAAAGACATGTCTTAAACCACAATACGTATTGTGTTTAAAAGCATGAATAAGCACAAAAGAGATTTCCATCTCCTGGCTACCCAATATAGCCCGACATGAAAATAGCCCAGTGATCACTTCTGTTTGGAGAAATATTCTTTGCTCTTTTGGACATCAGGCTTGATGGTATCACTGCCAGGCATCTAGCCAGCTGGCTACACCTCCCCATGTTTGCCAGTGAACTGGAAGGCCTGAACTAGTCCTGGAATCTCATCCTCAGAAGGGCCAACAGGAAGGTCATTTATAGTGATCTGTCAAAGGATACCTCTGTCATCAATGATAAAGAGATCCCTGAAGGAGATAACTTCATCAGCCCTTAAGACTCCATAATCCTGAGCAATGGTACGCTTGGGATCTGATACCAAGGGAATCTTCATGGGTCCCAGTCCTCCTTGTTTCTTGGGTGTGTTGATCCATGCCAGATAACAGAAGTGAGAATTCACAATCACTTGGCAGTTGAGTTTCTTAAATTCTTCTGCTCTATCACTGAAAACAATGATCTCAGTGGGGCACACAAAATTGAAGTCAATAGGTTAAAAGAAGAAGACAATGTATTTTCCTCTCTATTCACTTAGATTGATAGCTTTGAACTGACCATCTGGCATAATGGCTGTGGTTTTGAAGTTGGGGGCAGGATGCCCAATTTTGGCATTTCCTGAAGGCATCTTGCTTTTAGCAGGCCCAATCCACAGGTCTCCAGACAGCACACACAGGGCAGGAAGACCCTAAAAATATTTTTAAAGACTTCTACATAAGAAGATTGTGGAAGCTTTAATTGTAAGCAAAGCAATGGAAAAATTCCAGATGCATTACATATTATAATGCATGTCCACACACAGCCCCAACACGTGTTATTCAGCCAGGACAGCAACTTTGGAGAATTGTAGACATATAATAGGACCCTGGCCATGAGCCACATCTGCCTTTCTCTGTAACTAGTCTGAGGTGATTTTTGTGATGTTCTGTGTCACTGAATCAGACAAGCTGTGCTGATAGAGCTCCCAAGAGTGGAAGAGTACCAATATCCAGAATATGTCGAATCCACCCAACATGAATCGCCTCCCCTACTAGGGGAGAAAGGGGCCCATACAACCAACTTCTCACCAAAGCTGTTCTCTTCAAAAGCTAAAACTGTAACAGGACTCAGCCTCCAGTTCTGGTGCTGCAGGTTGGACATTTGTCAGCTCAAACTGTACAAGTGAGAGCCCAGTGTTAGAGTCCATGCACTGCAGATGTGGAACTGCGGTAGATGGGGACAACAGCTGGCTGAAGCCAAATGGCACTGCTTTGCACCTCTTTTCCATGGTGTGGTACCCATCCTACACTGGTTATAATATAAAGATCTCATGCCAATTTCCAAGCTATTCTTTTGTCTACAGTCTTTAAGATCACTGGCTAACTTAACTTTTGAGATTATTATTTTTCCTGTTCTGTTCTTTTGTCATTTTTGTTGTTTATAGATATTATGTCTTATCCTTTGAATATCTTGAGCATATTTGAGTTAAAATATTTTCAGTTTGTTCTGTTACATAAAAGTGCTTTTTTTTTTTTCCAAGCTTGGCATGGTGGTGCATACCTTTAGTCCCAGCACTCGGAAGGCAGAGGCAGGTGGATCTCTGTGAGTTCAGGAACCAGCCTGGTCTACATAGTGAGTTCCAGGCTAGCTAGGCCTACAAGAAGACCCTGTCTCAAAAGAAAACAAAACCGAAAAAAAAGTGCACTTTACCAATGCACTTTTACCATTGATCTGCATTCTATAGCTTTTCCCTTTCTTTTTTAAGATAAGGTCTCACTGTGTTGCCCAGAATGACCTTGAATTCACTCTCTAGCCCAGGCAGACTTTGAGCTTGCAATCCTCCTGCCTCCCAGTAGCTGGGATTACAGGCCTGACCAACCAGACCTGGCTTACTACATGAATTTTTATGGGCCAAATTCAGGTCCAAAGTTTTTATGTTGTCTCCTTTCTTAGTGTTAGATGACTTCTACCGATGGGTGTAAGAAGTACCTCCTAGCCAGGCATGGTGGCACACGCCTTTAATCCCAGCACTCCCTGCAGATACAGGCGGATCTCTGTGAGTTCAAGGCCAGCCTGGTCTACATAGTAAGTTCCAGGACAGCTGGGGCTACAGGGAGACCCTGTCTCAAAAAGACCAAAAAAAAAAAAAAAAGAAGAAGTGCCTCCTTTGTTTATTCCTCCATGTCTACTTGTGTGACTCTTCTACCCTGTCCCCCAGGACCCTCACATTAAAATACCTTGTGTTGAAGAACTACCCTTTCATAACAGAGTTATCAAGAACTTTACAGTCTTGGATTTGGCTCCATTTACAATCATAGGTTCTATGCATTTCTCTCTGTGTCCTGTGACTTCATAGATACCAGAACTGTTTTGCCCTTTTCAATAGGGGAAGTCCATCACCCAGACTGTGGTTTCCAGTAGTAAACTTGGTTCTTCTCTAATGCCTCCTACAAAGTATTTTACCTCATAAGCTTGGACCACTACATCCATGCCTCCATTAACTATGTCAATGGAGATGTTTATGTTGCTTTAACTGGTTACTTTAACATAGCTATGTGCTTTTTAAATTTGGCTTTAAAAATATTATTGGTAGAGTCTCTGATCTCAGCAGACTGCCAGAGAGTGCCCAGTTCTGTCCTCCCTCTGGCCTCCCTCTGGCTTCCCTGTGATAGGGGGCCTGAGAATGCAGGGGACTGCCTTAGAGCCCCTGGATCCTGCCTCCACATGGTGGTGAGCTTCCCCTAATTGCACCATCCCCATCCCCTTACCTGGGATTTTGTGAGGGCCCTCCCAAGGCCCCAGGGCAGGCTTTGGTAGGCTAAAGCTGGGATCCTAATGGACAGCCTGAGAGGGTGTGTTCAGACTTCCATCAGTGTAGCAGCTCTGATCTCAGCAGACCACGAGAGAGTGCCAAGTTCTGGCCTCCCTCTGGCCTCCTTCATGCAGAGGGCCTGAGAACGTAGGGGACTGCCTGAGAGCCCCCAGATCCTGCCTGCACGTGGCAAAGGAAGCCTGAGTAAACCTGACTGGAACTTGAGTTGGGCTTCTGTGGGTACTCCTGAATAGCTGATCTGAAGCCATCAGTTCCCTCTAAAATAAACCTGAGAGAACCAAAGTCCTATACCAACCAGCTTTACATAACCAATAAAGAAAGGATCTAGGCACCCCAATAATACAAACAGAAGCATACTTCAACTGAATTCTCTTATCAGAATCATAACCAACAAAAGAAATTCACATGCCAAAATCACAACAAAAGAATAATAAAATGAAAAGCCAAAACACTATGTCCCCACCAAACTCCTCCAATCCTGTAAAAGAGTTCTACAAGGAGAACCCCCTACAGGTAACCCAGGACATTGAATTTAAAAGAACAATTATAAACACGATCAAGGAATTCAACAAATTTAAAGAAGACACGAACAAACAAATCAAAGAGCTAAAAAAAAAAAAAAGATAGGGAAAAACTTCTGAATGAATTCACAAAAGAGATGGAAACAGTGCAGAAAACTCAGGCAGAAATGAAGAAGGAACTGCAGAACTCAATAAGCCAACCTGAAACAACAGGGGAAAGCCTCACCTCTAGAAGGAATGAAATGGAAAACAGAGTATCAACACTGGAGGATAAAGTAGAAGAACTGGACCACTCAAGGAAAGATTATGGAAAATTTTAAAAAACACAGGAATGGTAATGCAAGAGATGTGGGACACCATGAAAAGAACAAATCTATGGATCACAGGAATAGAGGAAGGAGGAGAATTTCAGGTTAATGGTGTTGACCAGATCTTAAACAGGATCGTAGACGAGACTCCCTGAAATTAAGGACGGACATCCTCATATGAATACAGGAAGCACATAAAACACCAAATAGACAGGATCAGAAAAGAAACTCCCAATGACATATCATAGTAAAAACACTAAATGTACAGAACAAAGAGAGAATACTGAAAGCAGCAAAAGAAAAACAAGTCACATACAAAAGAAAGCCCTTCAGAATTACAGATGACTTGTCAATGCAAATTATGAAAGCCAGAAGAGCCTGGAACAAGGTATTTCCAGTTCTGAATGACAATAGATGCCAGCCCAGAATACTTTACCCAGCAAAAATGTCTATTATAGTTGAGGGGGAAAGAAAAATCTTACATGATATGAACAGCCTGAAAGAATACATGTCCACAAAACCAGCCCTTCAAAGAATACTTGAAGCAATACAGAAAGCAGAGAGAGGAACAACTACACACCAGGAGGAACAAAAGAAAAGAAGTATAATGTAGGAAACACAAAATTAGACAGAGAACAAAAAGAGCAATCAAAATGACAGCAACCAATATATACCTTTTGATAATAACCTTAACTATCAATGGACTGAACACCCCAGTCAAAAGACACAGTCCAAGGGAATGGATTAAGAAAAAAATCTATCTCTTTGGTGTCTGCAAGAAACCCATCTCATGTTCAGGGACAGGCACTACCTTAAGGTAAAGGATGGAAAAGAATATTCCAAGCAAATGGCACTAAGAAACAAGCAGGGGTTGCAATCCTAATCTGAAAAAAATAGACTTCAAAGTAAAACTAATCAGAAGAGTTAAGAAGGGCCACTTCATTCTGATCAAAGGAACAGTTAACCAAGAATATATTACAATCCTTAACATATATGCACCAAACTCTGATGCACCCAAATTCATAAAAACAACATTACAGGACTTGAAGAAACACATTAACCCCAACTCAGTAATAGTAGGGGACTTCAGCACCCCACTTTCTCCATTAGACAGGTCAGCTGGACAAAGAATAAGCAGACATCTGAATTAAATGATATCATACATCAAATGGACCTAACAGATGTCTTTCAAATATTCCATCCAAGCACCAAAGAATGTACCTTCTATTCAGCAGCCCACGGAACTTTTCAAAAATTGACTACTTACTGGGCCACAAAACAAACGTCAACAAATACAAAAAATCAAAATAATTTCATTCTATCAGACCACAATGCCATAAACCTCAGAATCAACACTGGACGAATTCTTAGGCACTACATGAACTCATGGCAATTGAACAATAAGTGGGTCAAAGGAGAAATTACAAAAGAAATAAAAGAATTCCTGGAATTCAACGAAAAGGACAATACAACAGAGCACAACCTCTGGGACACATTAACAGCAGTCCTAAGAGGGAAGTTTATAGCTCTAAGTGCCTACATTAAAAAATTAGAAAGAGTCCAAATAAATGACCTAACACTGCAACTCAAGACACTGGAAAGGCAAGAACAAATGAAACCCAAACCCAGTAGAAGAGAAGAAATAACAAAAATCAGAGCAGAAAATAATAAAATAGAAACAAAGAAAACAATACAAACTATCAATGAATCTAACAGCCGGTTCTTTGAAAAGCTAAACAAGATAGGCAGACCCTTAGCCCAGTTAACCAAAAGACAGAAAGAGCAAATCCAAATCAGTAGCCTTTCTATATACCAATAACAAGCAATTGGAGGAATAATACGGGGAAATGCTCCCATTCACAATTGCTGAAAAAAAAAAAAAAATCTTGGAATAAATCTGACTAAAGACACCAAAGATCTAGATCTACAATGAAAATTTTAAATTGTTAAAGAAAGAGATTGAAGAAGACACCCAGAGATGGAAAGAACTCCCATGCTCATGGATTGGAAGAATTAATATTGTGAAAATGACCATCCTATCAAAAGCAATATATAGATTCAATGCAATACCAATCAAAATCCCTGTAACATACTTCACAGAATTAGAAAAAAAAAATCCTAAATTCTTCATATTGAAGCACAAAAGACCCCAGATAGCCAAAGCAACCGTGAGCACAAAGAGCAATGCTGGGGGGGGATTACTATACCAGATCTCAAAGTATATTACAGAGCTATAGTCATAAAAACAGCATGGTACTGGCACAAAAATAGACATAAATCAATGGAATGTCACTGAAGATCCAAACCCTAGTATACACAATTTCAGCCACCTGATATTTGACAAAGGTGCCAAGAACACACAATGGAGGAAAGACAGCATCTTCAACACATGGTGCTGGCAAAACTGGATCTCCACCTGTAGAAGAGTGAAACTAGATCCTTCTCTTTCACCTTTAACAGATATCAACTCCAAATGGATCAAAGACCTCAATGTGAAACTGGAAACCCTGAAACTATTAGAAGAAAATTTTGGCAGTAACTTAAAAGATACAGGTGTAGGAAAGGATTTTCTAAATCAGACAGAAGTTGCTCGGGAATTAAGGTTGGCAATCAACAAGTGGGACTTCATTAAACTAAAAAGCTTCTGTACAGCAAAAGAAACAATCAAAAAAGTGAAGTGAAAACCAACAGAATGGGGAAAAATCTTCACCAGTGACACTTCTGACAGAGGTTTAACATCCAGAATATATAAAGAACTCAAAACACAAAGAATTGAGAAACCAAATGACCCAATTAAAAGATGGGTTAAAGATCTGAACTGAGAGTTCTCAAAGGAAGAAATAAAGATGGCTACGAAACATCTCAAAAAGTGTTCAACATAGTTAGTGATTAGGGAAATGCAAATTAAAACCACCCTAAGGTATCACCTTACACGAATCAGACTGGCTAGGATCAAGAGAACAAATGATACCAAATGCTGGCAAGAATGTGGAGAAAGCAGAATGCTCATTCACTGCTGGTGGGATTGCAAACCCATGGAACCTCTATGGAAAACAGTGTGGAGAACTCTTAAAAAACTAAGAATGAACCTACCATATGACCCAGTTATACCACTCCTTGGCATATACCCAAAGTACTCATCCTATTGTAGAGACACTTGTACAACCATGTTTGTTGCTGCTCTTTTCACAATAGCTAAGAGATGGAAGCAATCTAAGTGTCCCTCAATTGATGAGTGTTTAACAAAAATGTGGTGTATTTACACAATGGAGTTCTATTCAGCAATAAAGAAAGATGAAATAATGAAATTTGCAGGTAAATGGATGGATCTGGAAACCATTATACTAACTGAAGTAACACAGACTCAGAAAAACAATTTATGTTCTCCCTCATATATGGATCCTAGAACCAATCATTTTAAATTCCAGGTCCTTTTAAAAACATGATGCTATACAGCAGTTCCTTCTGCATGAAATAACTACCATCATAATGACTTCAGATGAGTCTGATCACTAAACAACATCACAGTTGGGCTTGTTGATGGTTGTGCTCATTCATTAAGTAGAGCCAAGCAGGGTGATTGGACCCTCATGGGATTATCCAGCCACTCTTCCCAGCTAACTGTATGTAAACCGGGTCTAATCACACATGGCTACCTGGATTTGGGGAAGGTGAAAGTATACAATCTGGGGAAGGCTAGGAAGAGAAGGCATGACCCATGCTGGGTTAAGGTTTTCCAGTGTGCATACCCTCAGGTCATACATACACCTCAGCAACCCCTGTTATCTGGTAAGTAAGCTGAATAAATTCATTGGTTCCCCAGTAAAACTTTAATCAAACATTGACTTAATGCTAGAACTTTAAAAGGGAATAAGCATTGCTTAGCAGCTGCAGGAAAAGGAGTCTTACAACAGACAGAAAATTTATCTGTTAATGCTAGTATGTCTCATAATTATTTTTTTAAAAAAAGAAAATGAGAATGTAAAAGATGTTAAAAGGATATGGGAAATGGAGATATTTTGCAAAATAGAAAAAATGAGAAAGCTTAAGCAAGTGATGAAAGTCTGTTTTGGTTTGTTATGATATATAAAGAATGAAACAAAAATAATATACACATGATCTTAAAATGTCTATGGTCATAGTTTAGTCAACTAGTTTAAGGAACAAGATATATATCTAGTCAAGGTTTATCTGAGAATATATTAGTTTTTTACCCAAGCCTTATCTACATAACACATGATAATTAAAAGTACCAGACTGGTGGAACTAACCATATTGGATGTTTAACAGCCATAATTTGAGGCCTATACTATTGTGGTCAGAGGGACATAAAGTATAGTTTCTTCCCCTTGCCTTCCAAGTTCCTAAGTTCCAGGGGGCTATGGAATATCTCTCAAAATATCCTGTAACTGTGGTGAGTCACCTGTCCTCTTGTTTAGGGAGGGCATGCGACCCCAGGAGATGGATTTGAACTAGTGTCCAGTTTACAAAGAAGACGGTCAACTCAGAGGAAACATCTCATTCATGCTTCCAAGTGAAACCAGACTTGGTCGACCAGGACCTTTGACTTAACTTCACATAGATGGAACTGGCAAAAGAAAGGAGCCAGGAGCTCCTCCCAAGCCCATGTGACCACTGAGGAACAGATTCTCAAATGACCTTAAGTGTAAAAATAAATTGATTTATTCTGGGGGCAACTGTATGGTCTTAAATACCCAAAAGGAAAGTATAACCAATGAGTAAAGTCATTAGTGTATTTCTTTAAGAGTTCAAGGGATTACACTTTCCAGACATTAATTAGGCTTAAGTCTGTATAAAAAGTTAGGCAATTATTTCTCATTGATGACTTTGTTCCTAACCAGAAAGTGCTGCTCAGATGTAAGACTTCAAATCTTGGTCTGTAGCACTGTAGTGCCCACCTGTAGCTAAGGGAGACGACCAGCTACTATTCTAAAAAGAGGGATAAATTTATTTTCTCCCCCTATCTAGAAGCCCTTGAGAGGGAACTGACAACATTCCAACAGCTATCAAAATGCCTGAAAGCAAATCGTGAATCCATTGCTCTCAAGTCCAGACTTGGTAGACAAAATA
>NW_008332654.1:3147581-3167348 GCF_000622305.1 Nannospalax galili | reverse complement strand
CTGTTCTGACTTTTTTCTAGTCTTCTGGCTAGAACTTGTAATGCTAATTACTCTTGCCTTTACTTCTCCTTCACATTTCCTATTCAGGATTCAAGGAGTTTCTTTTCCCTTTAGAGATAAGAGTTATGCAATTTGGGAGTCTTTTAGATACCCTCACTGAAGGGATTCTCCAATTGCCTCACCCTGCATCCCTGTTCAGTATGGAAGAAGACAGAGCTGTCTGCGTCCCAATTCCCTCTTGGCAATTTGGGTAACCTCTTCAGAGGATGCATGATAAGAATAGGAGGTAGGCATTAGCTAGGCAGTTAAGGTAAAAAGACCTCAAAGAAAAGTAGCCAGTTTCTTGGCTAAAGGTCAAAATGTTCTTGGGCCTCTTAGCAACATTCTGTTTCAAAAGCCAAAAATGTTGAAATTATTTGGGAGCTTGTATCTAATCCCTAAAAGATTTTAGGGTTACCTCTTCAGAGGGGGGAATGTTATAGTAGCCAAAAGCCCCATAAAAATAAATAAATCAAAGAAGAAAGAGTACATGAAGTTATCAGAAAAAAGTGATGGGGAGATATGGGAGGAGTTAGAGGGGAGGGAGTGGGCATGGATTTGATCAGAAAACCTTATATGCATGTATGAAATTATCAATAAATTGTTTATTTAAAAATAATATGTCTCGCAATTAAGCATAGTTATACATGCCTGTAATCCAAGTACTTGAGAAGCTGAGACAGGAAGATGGTGAATTCTAGACTAGCCCAATCTATTTAACAAATTTAAGACCAGCTTGGGCTACATAGCAAGAACTTTCCTCAAAATCTTCATTGTCAGCATCACAATATATCTCATTTCTATAAAGTGAATACTTTAAGATAAAAATTTGAGAGCTGGAGAGATGGCTTAGCTCTTGCAGAGGACCCACATTTGATTCCCAGCACCCACATGGCAGTTAACAGCTGTCCTAACTCCAGTTCCAGGGGATCCTACTCCCTCTTCTGACCTGTGCAGGCATTGTACAACATAGGTGCACTTACATACATGCAGGCAATACACTCATATACACAAAATAAAAATAATAAATAAAATATTTTTTAAAATATACATTTTGGAAGGTTGATAAATATTTGTCAAGTATTTGATTAGTAAATATATGAAATGCTCTTTGCCTTGTTAAAGTCCCTCTGAGCTTGTCCTGTTCTATCAAACTGGAGTGAACTTTGCCTTTTTTCAACCCTACTCATTCCAATATCATCACCTTACTGATTGACTGAACAGCCATATGCCATACATGAAATGATTTTCATCATTTGCCCATTGAATTTATTATACACCTCTTTTATAACAATAATTTTTAGGTCTGCCACCTCAACTAATTGTGAATACCTCATCTTATTTACCCTGCAGTTTTTATACCTCATATAGTAAACAGCATTAGCATGTTCTCAAATATTTAAATGAGTTGCTGTAAGTCATAGACCCAGAGAATATCCTATTTTGATCACTGAACTTTCTCTAGTCTAAAATATGTGAAAGTATTTTTTACATTAATTAAAGCCATGGTAGGCCCATTTTATATGTCACATCAATTTAACAGAGAGGTTAAAATTGTTTTCATATTACATATATATATATATACATATATATATATGCTTGGTTTCTTTTGGATTGTATGAATATAAGCAAATGAGCTTCAAAAAAGTGATGTTTTATTTACATAAACACTCCCACAAGGCCAAGGAAACATTGAAGAAGAGGAAAAGGAAAGGCCATAGGAGCTGGAAAGCAGTAGCAATGGCATGAAATGCTGTCATTCAGAAAAGATGGCCACAGCCACCATGAGCACAGCAACAGTCGGGACCTGCACAAGAGGGGTCCCTCAGGATTCCATCATGGATAAAGGAGGTAGCCATGAAATACCACCCCTTCCTGAGGAGCTAGCAACTATTAATGGTTGCTCTGGAGCATCACTTTCTTCAATGGTGTGGCCACAGGGACACTAGATAAGAAAAGGAGTTCAGAAAGAATGAAGTGGGATAGATAACAGAGAGCAATGCAGGGGGAGTAAATATAATCACAATGCATTGCATGCATGTCTGAAGATGTCAAAAAAAAAAAAAAGAAAAGTGATGCTTTGTTTTGAACTATTAGTATAATGTATTTAAAATATTGTCTTTGGGGTTAGAGAGATGCTTAGCAGTTAAGGGCAGTGGCTGATTCTGCAGAGGTGCAGCTCTCAGCATTCATATGGCAGCTAACAAACTATCTGCAACTCCAGTTCCAGAGGATCCAACTCTCTCTTTTGAATTTCATGGGCATTGCATGACACAGGTGTACTTACATGCATACAGGCAATACACTCATACACATAAAATAGTAAATAAAATATTTAAAATGTTATCTTGGTAGTGCAGTTCTGAACTGGGCAGGAGGCTTAAAGGGGAGAAATAGACCTGGTAAAATGGCTCAGCCAGTTAAGTCACTTACTGCCAAGCCTCACGACCTGAGTTCAATTCTTGGGACCTTCATGGTAGGAGAGAACTGACTCTTACAAGTAGTCCTCTGACCACTACACACTTGCACCCACCTGCATACACACACACACACACACACACACACACACACACATAAAATGAGAAAAGAAACAATAAATAAAGGAAAAGTATAAAATTCAAGTTTCAAATTCAAATCTCTTCCATTCAAGAATTTTGTTAAATCTACTATCTTGCAGATAAACATTTCACTCCTGTATATGTGCACCTTTGTGCTACGAAAAAGAAATGCTTTTGGTTGAGCAACCTTAGCAACCTTGGCCTAGACTTCTTAAGAAGAAGGACTGTGACTTAAATGTCTTTTTCTCTCTAATATTCCACATGGCAATTGTCAGAATGTGACCTTCTATGAGTGCAACTGAAGAAAATGTAAAACTTTCCCTACCAACTATGAGCAAATGGCCTCATTTTTATTTGTATGTTTATAAGTAATAACAATTACAAATAATGAAGATTTTTATCATGTTTCAGCACCAAACTATTTAAATGCACTGTCCTATTTGACTTTCTAAACAATTAAGAAAGCCATTTTGTAATGGGAAACATCAAATAGTCACATTTTACAGATTAAAAAACCTTCAGTGTTGGGAAGTTGCAATGTCTGAACTTTCCTAGAAACTTGGCACAAGCCTCAAATCTGAATATAGGTGGATCTGACTTCAGGCCTCTTGTCCTTCCTTTCGAGAATAAATCTGTACACTACCTATGCCATTTAACATTTCCTCTCAGTGACACCTTTATGACATTCAGCAATAACTATTTGGGCAAAACAACTACACAAAGGGGGTGAAAGGGAGGGAAATCCAGAGTGCTCAACACTGAAGGAGGTGGAAGATCTGCTTTGAGGCTTTTTTTGTTTTTCCTTTATGTGTGAGCAATCACTCAAAGCTCTTTTTCAAGGGACAGGAAAGATGGTTCAGCAGTTAATAGCACTGGCTGTTCTTGCAGAAGACCCACATTCAAATCCCAGCATCCACGTGGTGGCTAACAACCATCCATAACTCCAGTTCCAGGGGATCTGACGCCCTCTTCTCTCCTCCACGGGCACTGTACCACATGGGTTCACTTACACACATGCAGGCGTAACACTCATATCCATAAAATAAAAATAAATAAATAAATAAAAATTTTTATTTATATTTCAAAAAGAACAGAGAGGTGTCAGGTACAATGATCTGTTTCTGGGAGACAGACTGTTACCCAAAGCAAAAGTGCAAGGGGGAAAAAGGGGGAACTTAAAGTAGAATCTGCATCAGACATGGCTCTACCCTTACACAGCTACATAGCCCTAACCATGGAGAGGTTTCAGGCACAAGTCATTTGGGGTGGAAACATCAAGTCACTCATCTAAGAATGAGAGCAAGAACACATAAACAGTGGAAAAGACTGGCGTAGAGGACAGAAGAGACCCTCGCTGTGAATTATGACCGTAAAGACTGTCACAGGCTAAGCAGAATAAACTTCTTTATGTTATTCCACTAAGGACATAAGAGGATTAAGTCTTTACTAGTTAATTTGCTGTCTCAGTTATGGACTCTCCAATTGAAGGATTTTAATTTTGATGAATAAAAGCTTAGTTTCCCTCACACTCCACCCTGGTTTGGGAGAAAAAAAAAAAAAAAAAACTAGGCTACCCTTCAACTCAGCTCAGCCCCATTTTCCACACTACTGTGGAATTCAGGGAAAGCCTCCATTATGTCTGGAAGGTTAACCCTTATTCCAACAAGCGCTAGACTGTCTGAGCAAAGAACATTTTAAATCAGCATAATTATATTTCACATGGCAATAAACACTTTCAGTTTAAGTGCGCATAATTTGTCTCTTTGTTTGATTCTCTTTGTTGCATTAGTTTTCCTCCATGGTGAGTGTAAAATAACAGGATTTATGATGATTCCCTAGAGATTACTCATGTTTGCCTCTCTCTCCTAAAAATGCTCAAGATGCTTTGCTTATATTTCTTTTAAGGAAGAAAATCAAAGTCGGATTTTACAGAAAAATACTATCTCTAAGCCTTTGGTTTTGATATATATTTTTCCCACATATATAATGGGAAAAATTGTTCCTCTAGCAGGAAACCTGGCCTTTTGTGCATATCTTCAAAATCTGTCCTTGGTTGGCATCGCTGAAGGTTGGCTGTCTGGCTTTGATGGATACTTAAGCGGAGTGGTGAGTATATATGGTCCCAATCCCCGCACACGTGGTGGTTTTCCCATTCTTTCTCAGCCTCCACCTGTTCTGTGGTCCAGTGGAGGACTGCAAAGCAGTGGAGCCTGCTCCCTGGCTTGAGACCATCACGTGTGCACTCGGGCTGCTCAGCCCCCAGCCGGCTACAGCCCAAGCCTCATGTTATCAGATGACGGATGGCTTTATATCAGGTGTTTAAACCTTCAAGCTGCCCCATATGGTAAATGATTTGAGAAGTCTGGCCTTGCTTGATGAATGGGGAAAGTGACAGTGCCAATCAGAGTGACCCCTGTAGTCTCCCTGCTGCTGCCCCAACTACCACTGCCTTGTCTACCCTAGTGGCTTACTTTCAAAATTCTGTTGTCACTCAGCTGAGGTTAGACCTACTGTCACTAAATTGTCAGTCATTTGCATCATTAATCCATATATTTTCCTTCCAACAACGTTCATAAAACAGATGCTAGGCCACCAACAGACTCGTGGTCATAAATAGAGGTCAACACATGAGATTCAGTCCAATAATTATAAAGGCTATTTCTCGGCACTTTTCGCAGCCTGTTTTGAAGTACAAATGGCTATTTTGGACGATTCTGCATATTTTACCTCAAAACCAAACTGAGATCCTCTAAAAGAAATGCAAAAGACTCAATGTGTTATGCATGGAAATGAAGAATACAAATCCTTCCACAGGGGTTTGGGCGATAATAAGGCATGAGGACCATGTGTTTGAAGCTTCAGAATGCATCTAAAGGCAGACACGTAACAAATGCCTGTGCAATCCCAGTATTCCTGTGGGGAAATGGGAGGCAGAGATAGGAGAATCCCCAGAAGCCTTGGTCAATGTCTGAGGTTGTTCTCTCACCTCCACACGCTGTGGTATGTGTGCACATGGACGAACACCCCAGATCCCTTTCTAATGTCAGCTGGCAGATGACAACTGATATCCCTTTGTGAATATCTGAAGGGCACTGCTAAAATGACTTTACCAATCCATCTTTCTTAGACAGTTCCTGGTTTGGTTACCTAGTTTCAAAGAATTAAAGTTATTAAGAAGCTGTAATGTGCGGGTCATTGCTGACTTTTGTTCAGGGCCATACCTGTATGGAACATGTATGATTGAAGCTAGATTCATGGGACTCAAGATGAAATGGGGATTTTAATCCATAGACTCGATGCTCCACTCCACCTTTATCACTGTTACAAAGATGCAATCTGGTTATAGGTAGTAGATTGTATCAGTTACTCACCAAAGCAGGCACCAAATAATGGAGATTAAACACATTATACAAACACTTCAAAACCGTTTTCTATGCAGTATCTCTTTTCATCAGCATTTTCAAATGACTTTGAAAGACTCCGGAGCCAAGCATCAACTGTTTTATTTTTAATTTAAAAATTTATTAGCATCTAGCTCTCCAATGAAAATGCTGCTTCGTCCACTCCTGTTACAAAGCACATCATTTTTTTTATTGACCATGAATAACCGTGATATAAACAAAACAAAGGGGGAATTTAGTGGGAATGACAGCACAGCAGGTACATTTATGATTTAATATCATTTCAGTTTCATCCAGGAAAATTGTCAACTGTTCCAGGAATAAAAAATAAAGTGCTATGTACTGTATAGAATAACCTCTTTAAATTGGCAATTTGTAGCTGTTTGATAATTCATTCTTACGCAAACCTCAAGCACTTGCTGCCTGTTGTATTCATTAGCCTGTCCATCTTCCCATTCCCTGTAGAGCATGGAGATCCATGATTGTTAAAAAAAAAAAAACTTGTGCTGCTGTGTGTATTTGCTGCTTAATACACACAGACTCATTCACGCGTACACACACGCACACACATGCACATATATGGCATGTATTTTTATGCAATTGTTTTAGAAAGATGAGTAAAGCCCCTCACTCTTTGGGGGGGGTCTTGGAAATAGATATTAATGTTTTCTGAATGTGTTGCAACAGATCCATTTCAGATAAATAATGCATTACACACTGTGTCATATGTAGCAGAAGTTTTTTATTCAGCTATTGAGCATAACATGCAAAGCTCAATATAGAAACTACCGAATTTTAGGAGCAACAGCTCTCTGTGTGTGGCACATTTGCAAATATGAGTATTTCAGGGTGCAAATTAAAATAGTTTGATGCACCATATCACACTTTCTCAATGAAAGGGAAACTTTCCTTGTGCTTACTATAAACACTTCATTTACACGTTTATTTGAGACTTTGTTAAATTAGATTATGTAAACACAGGCTGGATAGCAAGTCAGATTTAATACACACAAGTTTTGAAACTGACTTGCATGCTGAACATAAAAGTAAAAAGGACTTCACCAAGATTTATTGATTCATGTCAAGGCATCATTACTTTTCAAAGTGTGAAAAATGATCATATATTTATGACCTGCCGACTGAAGCTGTTTTGTGAATTAGCAAAAGCTCTGGAGAGGAGCAGCCTAATTGCATTATCATAGAATCAGAGATGGTTGTCAATTTCCCCCATTTAGCTTTTCTCCTTTAGTTTGTTAAAATGAAGGTGCCATACGTTGGCTGAATTCACTAATACCCTGATGAATGAGGTATTTTCCCAGTAGGCTGGCTACCAGTATAAACAGTGAATTAGGAATGATAGACCATCAATCACATCTCCTTCAAACAGATCCCTGCCCTGAGATTATCCATTATATATTAGGGCCACTTTAAAAAGTTCCATGCAGGATTCACCAATTAAAACATTTAAATTGTCCACAGTCTTTGATGTCCCTTGTGGAAGCAACAGTCATAAAGTAGGTCACTTTCTTCATCAGCACAATTTTTATTAATTGTCTCTGTCATTTCACAGAAGTATTTTCTTTTCAGAAATATATGATACAGTACACTCTATACACATGACTGTTCTTCAGCACTATTCTAACTGAAAGATTAGGTTCCACCGTTTGGTAGTTGTTTATGTTTGGTAGTTACATTTCAGGAACCATAAATTAAATGTTCATTTACTGCTTATATTTTTGGCATCTACAAGTTTAGGTAGCATAATCTGGTGATTTGTGCAATGGTGTTATTATTGAGGTGGGGGCAGGGGTTTAATGCAGAGGGTCAGATTTTGCCCTCAGGCACCCATGTATGGTTCCCCTGGGGTCTGGTCCCTTTAATGGAAATTACAAGTATGCATCCATAGGCAGGACTCCCCCCAAAAGGATTTGTTCTGCCTCAATGTGCAAACATAATTCTCACTAAAATGAATAGGAATTGTACATATGCATCTAGGGAAGAAAGAGACTCCTAGGTTCAGATCACCTCATTCTGTTTCATATTTTTTAAAAAACAGATAGGATATACCCTGGAGGAGGGTTCCAGCCCTGGAGGAGGGGGTTCAACCTTGCAGGTGGGCATAAAACCAAGGGCTGAGAGATCAGATGCACAATCAGATCTTCCTATGTTCACCTATACCATGGGAGGCACTACAAATTTCTTTTTTTTTTTTTTTCATTACAAGAGTTTGAACAAGAAACCTAACTAGAATCTTATTTTGCCAAGCTTTTCTCCAGCATTATAATTATTTCCATGAATTCTTTTCCAGGGAGTTCAGGGGAAGCAGCATTGCTTATATTTGATTCCCAGGTTGGAGGTTTGGGATCATTTGTATTTATCAGAATCACTGGGCCATAATATTTGTCTATTCTTTCCTTTTGTAATGCTTCAAAAACACCTCTTATTTGACTGGGTAAGTGGTACTTAACTCCTGGTGTGTTTTAGGGTCTGAGAAATCAGCTTTTATTCTGGGGAAATGCAGCTTTAATGCACACATTGCTAAACTTGTGTAAATTCAACCAAACAACATTTTTAGAGCAACTGAATCGATGTAGCTTGAAGAAAAAAATAAACTTGGCACACAATTAATCTGTTCATTTCTGTTGTTGAAACTCCATAAATCAGCCATAAAAAGCATTATCTAACCCATCTGAAAAACACATTAATTTTAGAAAGTAAATAATCTCCAAAATACTCTGAAGCTTATCTGAATATGAATACGCATTTTTAAGTCTTTTCACTAATAAAAGGAGAAAAGTAAAGAAGCTAGTGCATTTATCAACCAAGTTTCACCTATGCAAACAACATATAAAGATATCTTCAAACTCTTTTAAAAGTAGGTATGGAGGCCAATTTTTAAATCAACCAAGTAGACCCTAAGTCCAAACAGATAAATAGCACGGGTATAAACGCTGGTTGGAAAAGTCTGGCTCCCTCTTGCTTATAAACCTTGGCTCAACAGGCATGCACAGCAGTCAGAGAAAGGGTCTAGGCTTTGGCTTTGGATAAAAGAAAATGGCCAGGACCAAGCAGACTGCTCCTAATTCCACTGTTAGGAAAGCTGCTCCTCCCTCTACCAGCTGGGTGGAGAAACCTCCTTCCTTCAGGCCAAGGACCCTTGGTGCTCTGGGAAATTCCTTCCTCCTCATCAGAAATCCATGGAGCTTCTAAGCCAGACACCACCCTTCTAGAGGTTGGTAACAGATCCAGGATTTTAAAACTGGTCTAAGGATTCAGAGTGTAGTCACTGGTGTGATACAGGAGGCTAGCAAAGGCAGGTGGTAGGTTGGTCTGAAGATATAGGCCTCCGTGCCATCACACCAACTCTCCATCAGCCAAAGACACTCAGTTGGTTTGTGGATACTAAAGGAAAGCTTAAATGACAATAGGACTTATGGCATTTTGTACTAAATTCTATAAAATATCTTGGATTAATTTGTGACTTATTGTGTATGAAATTATGCTGGGCTGAAGAAACTGCTCACACTGCACTTGCAGAGAACCTGAGATCCCATCAGCCCCACTTTGGGCAGCTGACAACACTTGTAACTCAACAGCCAGCAAATCTGAAACCCTCTTCCTGCCTCCACAAGCAACTGTACTCATGTGCACATACATACCTCCACACAGACACATGTACATACACATAATTAAAAATTATAAATAAATAATTTAGAAATAAATGGTTTATGCTGCATTTGTATGTAAGCCTTTCCATCTTCCTCTCAAGAAAGTGTGGTAAGGAGAACCCCTGACTGTGTAGTGACAAGTGACAGCTGTGCAGAAAGGACAGGGGCTGTTTCTGGCTGTTCATCGTGTATGTTTCTATATGTTAATGACTTGGAGAACTGTTAAGGTATCAGGATAGATAAATAAATGAGTGCAAAGTCCTTTTGCAATATAACTGGCTGTGCTTGATCCAAGTGTTTAACAGTTGGGACTGTTCAGTGTATGATGGGGTGAGGGCTTCTTTCAGAGTGACATTACGAGTCTTAACCACAATGTAACTTATAGGTTTTGAAACTTTAAGACAGTACTGATGTTAAATGTTTCAAACTTTTAAGTGTTCAACTTTTTAATATCTCTACTATAAATAAAGTTTGAGTATGCAGCAAAAAAAAGTAAAGTACCTTGATAGTTATAGAATATACTACCTGCTTGTTCTTGAGGTGTATATTTTAGAATCTGGTTGATTTTCTCCTAGCTAGAGTGCACTTTTTCACAGGAGTAAAATGTTGTGTGTTATCCTTGTATAAATCCTCGTTCATCCTAATGAACCATATAGCCCATGTAAACTTGAATAAGGGTTTTCAAAAGAAAATAAGGGTGCTAGAATAAAACAACAAGTTTTTCCCACCAGCACCCTGTGTTGTTAATATTCTGAACTAATTGCAGTTTTTCGTTGTGTTGGGGTTAGTTTCATAGCTAGGTTGAGCTTTTTTCTGAGAGGAAACAATACAGTATGTTCTTTCCTTGAGTTGGGTGTAAACTTGTGAGGCTGAGGAATCCAGTTCCAGCTTATTGAACCTCTGCCAGTTAAGCAACATGGGATCATATGCTGTGCGACACTTTCCAAAGAACTGAAACATTCCGTTCAACAAGGAAGCTCCATAAGACTCAGGAAATTCTAGAGGGAGGCTGATAATACTCAAAAAGCAGACAACTCAAAAGTCTCAGGAAATCCCTAAAGCTAGATTTGGAAACTCTTCCCTCCCCAAAGAGACATAAAAAGTGAGGACTGCCGAGCAGAGGAGACACTTCCACTGTGGAGCTGCATATGAGTCTGTGCTCCCATACATAAGTAAATTCTCACCTACACTCTTGTATTTAATACCAATAAACTCATTGATTCACCAAGTTGGACTTTGGTGGTAGTTTTACTCTGGCTTATTGTCAGTTCTCCAGCTGGACTGAGTAGATGTTTGTTCAAAACTCCCCAGGAATAGTGTCACACAATATCATGTTTTATCTAGTTACTGTCCTAGAAAAAAAAATCCCTTTTGTAGAGATGACCTTCCAGGTGATTTTAAATTTTATGCCACTGAAGTAGTTAGGCCAGTATTAAATGTGGATTAAATAAAAAATAAGCTTGTTCATCCAAATTTAAAAGAAAAATTTGTGTTGTATTTGTGTGGTGGTTTGAATGAGAATGCCCCCCGTGGGCTCCAAGCATTTGAACACACTGTCCCTGGTTGGAGGCCCTGTTTTGAGAGGCTTAGGAGGTGTGGCCATGCTGGAGGAAGTACACCACTGAGAGTGGACTTTAGCCTTACCCATTTTCAGTTTTTCTCTGTCAGATTCCTGTGCCTACTGGTCGATGTAATTCTCAGCTTCCTGCTCCAGCTGCCTCCTGCTGCCCCACCATAGGGCTATAAACGCAATAAACTCTTCCTTCTATAAGTTGTCTTGGTTGTGGTGTTTTATCACAGCAAAGGAAAAGTAACTGATACAATTAATTTATTTTGTTAATGTGCATGTACACACACACACACACACACACACACACACACACACACACACACATGTGCCGTGATACATGTGTGGAAGTTAGAGAAAACTTTTGGGAGTCAGTTCTCTCCTTTCACCTGTAAGTTCTAGGGACCAAACTTAGGTTGTCAGGCTTGGTGGCAAGCCCCTTTACCCAATGAGCCACCCTACTGGCCCTCTTCCAATTTTTTAAAAGTTGACATTGGGTACACAATGAATACACTTTGCTAGAAGACACAATAGGTACAAGTTAGCATATGTCTTTAAAAGAAAAATTGCAGAAAAACAGACACTCAAGAGACTGAATTAGCAGATAAATTAAGTCTTTCAAATGCTCACCTTTAATCAAATTGACCAACGAGTTCACTATAACATATTTTCAAGCAAAACCAAGAAACTAAATGATGAGGTTCATTTTATGATTGATGTAGCTGTATTTTGATCCTGAGCATATCTGAGAAATAACTCTGGGGCCTAGAAAAAGATCAAGAAGATTAATGCAGTTATATTAGTTACTTTCTGTTGCTATGATAAAACATCATGACCAAAAGCAATTTATACACAAAAAATGTTTATTTTGGCTTATGGTTCCAGAGGGATCAGAATTCGTTATTGGAGCCTTGGTAGGAGGGAGGCTTGCCAGCCAGCAGCTAAAACAAGCTAAGAGGTCATATCTCCATGCACACGCAGAAAGCAGAGAGAGAAAAAAACGGAAGCAGGGCAAGGCTATAAACTCGCAAAGCCCACCTCCAGTGACATGTTTCCTCCAGCAAGGCTGCATTCCTCAAGAGCCCATACCTCTTCAAACAGTACCACCACCTGGGGACCAAGTGTTCAAAGACCTTAGTCTGTAAGAGTCATTTCACACCAACACAGTCTACTCTCTGGCCTCCATAGTCTCATGGCCATATCATAATATAAAATGACTTTAGTCCAACTTTCAAAGCCTTTAATAGTCTCAACACTTCAAAAGTCCAAAGTCTCTTCTGAGAATCAAATCAGTCTTTTAACTATGAACCCTGTAAAATCAATGCCAAGTTACATACTTCCAACATACAATGGCATAGAATATATGTTTCTATTCTAAATGGGAAGAATGGGGAAATAGTGAGGAAATACTGGACCAAGCAAGACTGAAACACAGAAGAGCAAATACCAAATCTGTCGCTCCATGTCAAGCATCTAGGACTTTACTTTCATAGGACTTACATGGCTCCACCCATCCAGTTTTGCTACCTACAACATACATCTCTCTCTCCGACTGGTTCTACTCCCTCTATACAGCTCCCTTTGGTAGATGTCTCAAGGCTCTGGTATCTACAACATGTTGAGGGGTCTCCACCACAACCCAAGCTTGACTTTCACAGCTTCACACAATGACCTCTCAGGGCCTTCTTCCAAGGACTCCTCTGCCACATGTTGCTTGACTTCAGTTCTCCGAGACTGCAGGGAAAGAACCCATGATCCCTTCACTCTTGCATCTTTCATGCATCTAAAGTTAGTACTATATGCGTACACGACCAAATTTGGCTAGTACCTTGGGATGGACTCTTATCCCCTTTGGCCAAAATAGCGGCAGCTTTTATGTGCAGTTGCTTTCTAGGAGCAGGAAACTTTTTAGGCCTTCTCCTCTCACAAGGTGGATGCTTAGCTAGGTGGGATCTTGCTCTGAGGGCACCCTTCCCATTGTTCCAGTGGTTAGCCAGAAGCCTCTCTTTAATGATACAGATATCCTTAACAATATTACAGCCTCTCTTCCAGCACATGCTTGGCTGCAATATTAAGATTCCAAGTGCTCTTTTGCTCTCCAAACTGTGTATTTTGTATTTCTTTCTGCCCTGCTTGCTTGTTTTCTCTGTAGACCTGTGTAAAAGTTTTCAGTAATAAGCATGCCACACACTGAACATTATTTTATATTGAAATTACCTCTACCAAAGAAATTAGTCCATTACCTTTTGATTTATCCTCAGGTAAGTTCCAGATTCTTTGCCAAACTATCATATGAATGGCCTCTATCTAGTTGCTAATAGAGACTCTGTTCCCCTCTGAAGTCATATAAGCCAGCTCTCTACAGCGTGCATTACTCTCAGCACTTCTGTGCTTACCAGAATGACCCACTAAGCTCTGCTTGCAACATTCAACTGATTCTCTAGTCCAAATTTCCAAAATCTTCCACATTCCTCCAAAAAAACCAACATGGTCATGTTCTTCACAGTAACAACCTCATGCTCTCCAATCCCAACTTCTACAGTAGTTCCTTTTTGTTGCTGTGATAAAACACCATGATCAACTGCATCTTATAGACAAAGGCATTTATTTGGACTTACAGTTCCCAAGGATGTTAAAGAGTCCATTGTGGCTGTGAGGCATGGTAGCAGACAGCTGGAACAGGAAGCCAAGAGATCACACCACCATCCACATGAAGGAAGCAGAGAGAGTGAACTAGAAATGGGGTGAGGCTATAAGCTCTCAAAGCCTGCCTCCTGTGACATGCTTCCTCCAGCAAGGCTGTACCTCCTAAAGGCTCTATGACCTCCCCAAACAACACCACCTGGAAAGCAAGTTTTCAAATACAGGAGCCTCATTCAAACCACCAAGGCAGTCTAGATGGTCTTAATCTTTTAAACAATTTCATCTTTTATTTCAAAGTATTTTTCAGGACAACAACTTCAATGTTCTTTGCCTGGTGTCAATGACAGCCTTTATTCTTTCCTGATTCCTGCTCTGACACTCTTTCCCCCACCATATGACAACCTGCAATACCCTAAAGTTCCGTGATTAGTCTTCCTTTACATGACAGGTCCTCTTCCTTGGCTCTGTTACTTTTATACTCAGGCTGTAGCTATTGTTTTTGTACTGGACACCCCCAAGTTGCTAGCCATTTTGACTACTTTTCAAGGTTCTAAATCCTACCACGAGTTACCTCTTCCATGTTTCTTCTCAACCAAATATTTCAAACTTAATATAGACAAAAAAGAGAGAGTGCTCCTATTTTGACTTTTATTTATATTTACCTAAGCAATTCATATTAATAATAGGTGTAAAAGAAAACAGAAAACTCTGGAAATGTTATTTCTTCTCACATCATATTTTGCAGAACATAGGCTATAAAGCTATGTATGTTGATAGAACACACCATTCTGAAAACTAGACAAATTGCAAATGTATAAACACATGTGTAATTACTTATTTTGAATGAATATGCAACGGCTTAGAATGATTTGTTTCAAATTACATGTATGAGCTTAATTTTCCTCCTCAAATTAAATAATCACCCACAAAATATTTTTTATCCTGTCACTTAGCTAAGGAAATAGAGTATTTCTACAAATATCTACATGGGCTTTTACGGAGTGAATACTGGATTTGTCTAGTGTTATTTCTCCATATACTCTATCCTTCATATACTGTCTATATTTCAATGTGTCTGAATATACTTTTAGTCCCTTGCTGGTAGATAAATCAGGAAGCTTAACTACAAATTATCTAAAAACATAAATATCAGATTAATTAAATTCAACTAAAGGTCAATAAACTTTAAATGGACAAGGATTACATGGGTTTACTTTTTCTTTTCTTTTTAATCTTTATTTCATTATTTTAATTATTTAATCAACTTCTTTATTCATTTATTTATTTATTTATTTTAGTCTTTTTGAGACAGGGTCTCCCTGTAGCCCCAATTGTTTACTCATTATGTAAACAAGGCTGGCCTTGATCTCACAGAGTTCCACCTGGCTCTGACTCCCAAGTGCTGGTATTAAAGGCATGCACCACCACACCCAGCTTTGACCTTTGTTTTAAATTCATAAAAGTAATACATGAATGCATAGGAGACAAAAATCCAGATATTCATCATATGGAATAAGAATGAAAAAAAATGCTCTTTTATCTCCTAACACAAAAACATAGAGGCAAATAAAAATAAATAACGTTTATTTGATTGGGATAGTGGCACACACTTGTAATCCCAGAACTCAGGAGGTTAAAGCAGGAAGATGGCAAGTTCAAAGCTAATCTGGGCTGCAAAACAAACCTGTCTCAAAAAATACAATAAAAAATCATGTTTTTCCACATGTTCTGTCATAATCATTAATTCAGTACATTATATGTTCAGTGAATAATTGTCAAATTATATCCTTCCAGTTAAGGATCATATTTGCTTCTATATTCAATATTTATATGAAAATACGTCTAAGATCCTATTTCCTTGGATTTATTTACTATTGCTTTTTAAATTTTTCATTGTGTATATTCATTATACTGGGTACTGTGTGGCACAAGAACATTTTCTTACAAGTATATATTTGCATGCTGGACCTTTTCCCTCTCATACCTCATCTCCTTTCCTTCCTCATCCTTCTCCTTCATACTACTCCCTTTTGTTCCCCTCCACAGTTTCACTCTACTTTAAATCATAAATATACGTATGGCCTGCCCTCACCTCCCTCTGCTTCCCTGGAATGCACAACCCTCCAGCCTCTCTCCCAGGAGCCCTCTGGGCCTGGTCCCGCCCTCACATCCCTCTGTTTCCCTGAGCTGCATGGCCCACCAGCCTCTTTCCTGGACACTGGGGCTGACCTCTCAGCCAGGGGCCACCACTGCTTCCTGATCCCTTGCATCCAGATGGACCCAGTTCCTTCTCGAGATCCCCGGGAGCCCTCTGGGGCTGGTCCCACCGTCACCTCCCTCTGCTTCTCTTGGCCTGTACCACCCATCGGCCTCTCTCCTGAGTAAGTCAGTTGTGCCCACCATGCCTTGACTCCCCCAGCCTCATTCACCCTCCCATCTCTTGCACCTGTCTCTCCTCCTAGTCTGGATGCTGTCCCATTTCTTGTCTTGGCGCCCCAGACACTGGGGGAATCACCACTGCTTCCTGATCCTTTGCATCCAGACCAACCCAGTTCCTTCTCCCAGTCCCCAGGAGCCCTCTGGACCAGGTCCTGCCCTCACCTCCCTCTATTTCCCTGGGCTGCACTGCCCACCAGCCTCTTTCCTGGAAACTGGGGCTGACCTCTTGGCTTCCTGATCCTTTGCATCCAGACCAACCCAGTTCCTCCCTGCAGTCCCCAGGATGGCCCTTGCGGCCTCTTCGCCCCCATCTCCCTTTTCATCTCTGGGTGGCACGGCCACCAGCTGCCCAAGACCAGCATCTTTCCTGGGCCCTGCTCCCAGGCCAGCCCAACCCCTAAATTCCTGAAGGCCAAAATCTTTCCTAGAGGGATCCAGGCCTTAGGAGAAAGCCTGAGAGCATCTGATCCTCATCTGACTTGGGCCTCTGCAGGAACTCCTGAAGTCAAAAGCAATCTGGCCATTCCAATATAAAAATCAAAAGAGAACTGGAAGCTTGGAGGAACCAGCTTTTTAAACCCCAAAAGTACCACAAAGGCAGATAAACTTTACAAAAAGAAGCAGACCTAAACTTGAAGGCTTGAGTCTCACACAAGAATCAGAAACTACAAAAGAAATTCACATGTCAAAAATCACAGAGAAAAAATAACATGAAAAATCAAAATAACATATCATCACCAAATACCAATAGTCCTCCAGAGGAGTACAATGAGAACACCCTAGAGATAATGCAGGACATTATCAAAAGAACAATTCAAACATTAATGCAAGACATTATCAAAAGAACAATTGTTCAAAAGAACAATTATAAACATGATAAAAGAATTCAGTGAATTTAAAGAACACACACAAAAAAACAAATAACTGAAGGAAGATAGGGATAAACTTCTGAATGAATTTAGAAAAAAACTAGGATTATTGAAGACTACTCAGGCTGAAATGAAGAAGGAAGTGAAACACTCAGTAAGCCAAGTAGAAACGACAGGAGAAAGTCTCACCAATAGGATGAATGAAATGGAAAACAGAACTGTGGAAGAAAATTTCCCAAAATTAAAGAAAGACATTTCCATACAAATACAAGAAGCATATAGAACACCAAACAGATAGGACCACAAAAGAAATGCTTCACAGCACATCATACTAAAAACACTAAATGTACAAAACAAAGAGACAATACTGAAAGCTGCAAAAGAGTAAAAACAAGTCACATATAAAGGAAAACCCAAGAGGATTGGAGCTGACTTTTCAGTGCAAACTATGAAAGTCAGAAGAGCCTGGACCAAACTATTCCCAGTTTTAAATGACCATAGAACCCAGATTACTTTACCCAGCCAAAATGTCTATTATAGTCGAAGGGGAAATAAAAATCTTCCATGACATAAATAGGCTGAAGGAATTCATGTCCACAAAACCAGCCATTCAGAGAGTCCTGGAAGCAATACAAAGAGCTGAAGAAAGGAACGACTAAACCCAACAGGTTGCAGAAAGAAATCCAATGAGGGTATAACTATGGAAAAGTACAGCTATATCAAGAATGTAAACAGAAATAAAAATAACAGGATTCAATACTCATCTTTCATTAATAACTTTAAACATTAGCGGACTGAAATCCTCAGTCAAGAGACACAGTCCAAGTGCATGGACTAAGAAACAAAACCCATCTTTTTGTTGTCTGCAAGAAACTCATCTCACTTTCAAGGACAGACACTATCTTAAAGTGAACAGATACCAAGCAAAGGGTACTAAGAAAAAATCAGGCATAGCAATTCTAATATCTGACAAAATACATTTTAAACTAAAACTAATCAAAAGAGATAAAGAGGGCCACTTCATTCTGGTCAAAGGAACACTAAATCAAGAAGATATTACAATCATGAACACATATTCACCAAATTCTGGTGCACCCAACTTCAAAAAAATAATACTACAGGACTTTAAGACCCAGATTAATCCCAACTCATTAATAGTAGGGGACTTCAATGTTCCACTGTCTCCATTAGATAAGTCAAAGGGCAGAAAGTTAGCAGAGAGACATCTGAATTAAACAATACCATATATCAAATGGACTTAACAGACATCTACCGAGTATTCCACCAAAGCACCAAAGGACATTTCTACTCAGCACCCCATGGAACCTTCTCCAAAATCGACCAAATACTGGGGCACAAAACAAACCTCAACAAATACAAAAAGATTGAAATAATTCCATGCCTTCCATGAGATCACAATACAATAAAGCTTACAATCAACACCAGAAGAAACCCTAATCACCACATGAACACATGGAGATTAAACAACACACTCCTAAATGATGAATGGGTCAAAAGAGAAATTAAGAAAGAAAGAAAAGTATTCCTGGAACTAACTGATTCACACATATACACACACATACACACATAATATCACACATACTCACTCTCAACACTCACAGGTACATAGACACACACATAAACACAGATACATGCAGACACACACAACACTCACAAATGTACACAGTCACACACATGCACACACTCATATATAGACACACACAGACATTCACACACACACAGGCACACACATGCACAACATGCACACACAGTCACACGTTCACACAAATATACACATACACACACATAAAAGACTCACTACTCACTGACACATACACAGACATGCACACACATGCATACAAACACAAACACACACAAAGAATCAACAAATCCAAGAACTGTTTCTTTGAAAAGATAAACAAGATTGACAGACCACTAGCCCCGTTAACCAAAAGAAAGAGCATCTCCAAATCAATAAAATAAGAGATGAAGGGGGAAACATCACAACAGACACCAGAAAGATACAGAACATTATAAGGGAATACTTTAAAAACCTATATGCTACTAAATTTGAAAACCTAAAAGAAATGGACAGATATCTAAAGGCATGGGGACCACCAAAACTAAACCAAGAAGAGATTAACAGCTTAAACAGACCCATAACACAAAAAGAAATTGAAACAGTAATACAAAACATCTTGACTAAAAAAAGCCCAGGACAGATGGATTTACAGCAGAATTCTATCAGACATTTAAAGAAGATCTACGTCCAATACTACTTAATTTAGTCAAAAAGACTGAAATGGAGGGATAACTTCCAAATTTTTTCTATGACGCCAGCATCACTAATACCAAAGCCAGGTAAAGATACAACCAAAAAATAAAACTATAGACCCATATCTTTAAATAACATAGATGCAAAAATTCTCAACAAGATACTTGCAAACCGCATACAGATACACATCAAAAAGATCATCCACCATGATCAAGTCAGCTTTATCCCAGCGATGCAGGGATGGCTCAATATACATAAGTCAATAAACGTCATAAATCATATAAATGGGCTCAAAGACAAGAACCACA
>NW_008332654.1:3144384-3146096 GCF_000622305.1 Nannospalax galili | reverse complement strand
TATGGAAAGCAGTGTGTAGCACTCTTAAAAAACTACAAATGAATCTACCATTTGACCCAGTTATACCATTCCTTGGCATATACTCAAAGAACTCATCCTATTGTAGAGACACTTGTATGTCCATGTTTGTTGCTGCTCTTTTCACAATAGCTAAGAGATGGGAGCAATCTAAATGTCCCTCAGTTGATGAGTGCATCGTGAAAATGTGGTTCATTTATATGATGGAGTTTTATTCAGCAGTAAAGAAAGATGAAATCATGAAATTTTGCAAGTAAATGGATGGAACTAGAAACTGTTATACTAAGTGAAGTAACACAGACTCAGAAAAAAAATTGACGTGTGTTCTCCCTCATGTGTGGATCCTAGAACCAAACCCTGCTAAGTGAGTATGTATCCAGGCATAACTACAGGAACCAGGATAATGGAAAGGAAACAGGGAGGTAAAGGAAAAGAAAGAACCTGAAAGAGAAGAACAGTAGGAAACATGCCTTAATAAGGAAATTACGGATAAAAATTGGGTTAGTTTAAGGGAGGGGGGGAGGGAAGGTTATACAAGGAGCCTAGGGGATAAAGGGAAAGAAGGAGCTCAAGAGAGGTAGGACCACTGAGAAGGGTATTATTAAGAGAGAAAGGGGGGAACTGTGGGTACCTTAAGTGGGAAAAACATGATGGAGGGGTGAGACAATGCAAGAGATAAATAATGCCTAGCTAGTCTTAAAAACCAGAGGGAACCGTATTACTCCAACAACCTACTGACAAATTATACTTAGCATATCAAGAAATATATGTCTAGGTAAGATTTATCTGAGAACAACTGGTCTTTGCCCAAGATTTATCTACAAGGCACACAGTAATTAAAAGTATGAGACTGGAGGAACTGACCTTCTTGGATTTTTAACAGATGTACTTTGAGGCATATAATAATTTGGTCAGAAGGACATAAAGGACAGTTTTTGCTCCTTGCCCTCCTAGGTCAATTAGCTCCAGGGAACTATGAGCATCTCTCAAAATGTCCTGTAATTGTGGTGGGTCACCTGTCCTCTTGATCAAGGAGGCCGAGGAGACCCCACCAGATGGACTTGAACCAGTGTCCAGTCTGCAAAGAGGAGGGTCAATACAGAGGAATCATTTCCTCCTTGCTTCCAAGTGAAGACAACCATGGTCGAGAAGGACCTTTGACTTATCTTCACATAGGTAGAACTGTTAAAAGAAAGGACCCAGGGGCTCCTTCCAAACCCATGTGACCCCTGAGGAACAGATCCTCAAACGACCTTAAGAGTAAAAATAAATTGGTTTATCTAGGCCAACTGCATGGCCTTAAACACCCAAAAGGAAAGTATAACCAAAGATTAAATGGGCCAATATAATTTCATAAGAGTCCATATGTATAGCTAAAGGCTATATAACAAGCAACAATGCCAGACAGGCGATACCTTCTTTTGAGTTGTTGGCCAGGGTGGCCAAAGGGACTCCCAGATAGTGACTCAGCATAGAACTGGGAAAACTAACAGCAGTCCCCAATCTTATCTAAAGGAATATTGACAATTGATTGTTGCCAGATGAGGAACCGCTGACCTTCCTAAAACAAAGATCTCTAGATAGGCTGACTAAATTCACCAGATGGACAAGTAGTGGGGCATGGCTGGGGATGCCAACAACACAGCAGACAGTAGCAGGGATATCAGAGTATAAGGGCTCTAGTCGGGGGAGGG
>NW_008332654.1:3135124-3144188 GCF_000622305.1 Nannospalax galili | reverse complement strand
GGGAAGTGGGTGTATAGTTGAATAAGATGCTTTGGGATGTTCTGTGTGATATACACACACAAACAAATCAACAAATTAAAAAACAGAGATGCATGAGCCAACATCTCAGTGTTATTAGCAAAAACAAAGAGTCTTTCTGTAAGAAACAGTACATTTTAAAATGAAATGGAGATCTTTTTTAAAGGTTAAAAACTAATTCAATTTTATATCTTATAGGGCATATATTGAGTTCAATATTGTGTCACCATATTAATTCACCAGTGAACCTAAAAATTTTATAGCCGCTTTTGATAGAGCTGTAGCTTTGCTCTGGAAACCGTTACTGAGCATATTATAGCTGTAATGATATGCTTCTTCTAAAAAAAATTAAAAATAATATTTAAAAAATATAGGAACCAGATGTGGTGGTACCCACTTTAATCCCAGCACTCGGGAGGCAGAAGCAGGCAGATCTCTGTGAGTTCAAGGCGAGCCTGGTGTACATAGTGAGTTCCAGGCCAGCTGGGGCTACTGGGAGACCCTGTCTCAAAAAAGACAAAAAAAAAAATGTAGGAAACAGCATATTTTAAAATGAAATGGAGATCTTCTTTAAAGGGTAAAAACTCATTCAATTTCATGTCTTACAGTTATACAATACTGAGTTCATTATTGTATGACTGTATTAATTCAACTGTGAACCTAAAAATTTATAGCCACCTTTGAAAGAGATGTATCTTTGCTCTGGAATGTGTTACTGAATATGTTAAAGCTGTAATGAAATGCTTCTTCTAATCATGGGTTATTAGATTTTTTTAAAATTTAAAAAATAATTCTTTAAATCATAAAAGTTTGCTCCTTAATGATTAGTAGATGTGAAAAACATTATCATTGAAATCTATCTGATGATTTTATATCCACGCTCAGATGCCAAGGAGCTCAGAAAGTAACTGACTGTGGGCAGTAATAATCAGATATATAAAGATTAGAAATGCATGTGCATTTTACTGTTAATCGTATTGAAAATGAATTTTTCTGTGTGAAACTGTGTATTTTAATAGTGAGATTGAGATCTTTTTTAAACTTTAAAACCTCATTTAATTTTATGTCTTATAGGGTTTAAACGGAGTACAATATTGAAATGCTTCTTCTAATTATGTGGTTATTAAATAAATAATTTTTTAAAAACAAAATAAAAAAATACACATATGATTTTGTATATCTACATAAAATCTAGGATCCCAAATGCAAGACAATATATGATACTTTTCTTTTTCTTTTTTTTTTTTTTTTTGGATCTTTTTGAGACAGGGTCTCCTTGTAGCCCCAGCTATCCTGGAACTCACTATGTAGACCAGGCTGGCCTTGAACTCATTAGAGATCTACCTGCCTCTGTCTCCCAAGTGCTGGGATTAAAGGCGTGCAACACCACACCCGGCTGATACTTGTTTTTTTAAGACTGACTTAATTCACTTAATGTGATTATCTGTCTGTTTAAATACATTTTCTTGTAAATGACATAGCTAGTTTTCTTTGTTGTGGCTTAATAAAGTTCCGTTGTGCATTTATATCACGTTTTAATCCATTCCTTTACTGGACGCCTAGGGTGGTGCCACCGCTTAGCAACTGATTAGTGCTGCAATACACATTGAAGTACAAGTATCTCCATGATGTATTGACTGCAGTCCTTTGAGTAAATACCCAGGAATGCTGTAGCTGGATCATATGATGAATTTATTTTTAGTTTATTGAGACACCTCTATATTAATGCTCATAGTATATGAACTAGTTTACATCCACAGCAGCACAATACAGAGACTCTTTCCATTCATGGTCCCGTGTTTTCATAATCCTATCTATTAATATATCTATGACTATCAGTTGACCATGTGGGTGCTGGCTATGGAACCCAGTTTCTCTACAAGAGCAGTCAGTGCTCTTAACTGCTGAGCCATCTCTCCAACACCAGTTTTGGAATATTTTGAATGTTTCATAAAAGTAGCGCAAGGCCCTGGGTTTGGTCCTCAGCTCCGGAAAAAAAAAAAAAAAGCAGGGATTTTGCTGGATTTCTGTATTTAAAATACTAAACATCCCTACCCAGGGGGGAAAATATCCCTTTCTAAAATTCAATGTTCAAGGTAATTTTATCTAATGTTTTTCAAGTAACAATAATAAAAATAACATTTCTGAATTACCTGGTGATAGATATCAATCTATTAATTGACTATGTATACATATATATTCTTTTTATATCCTGCCAGCCTGAAATGTAGATAGTATGTTTAGCCCCATTTACATAAAACTAACCAACACAGAGGAAAGGATTCATAGCTAATAAAGATTAAAAACTGGATTTATGACAACATATTTAATATGCCGGTCATGGGGGCACACTCCTTTAATCTCTGCACTTGGAAGGCAGAAACAAGTGGATCTCTATGACTTCAAGGCCAGCCTGGTATACATAGTGAGTTCCAGATCAGCTGGGGCTTCAGGAAGACCCTGTCTCAAGACCAAGGAGGGGAAGGAGGGGGAAGAGAGAGAGAGAGAGAGAGAGAGAGAGAGAGAGAGAGAGAATCAGAAGAGGGCCTCAAATCCCCTGAACTGGAATTATGGACAGTTGTTAGCCACCATGTGAGTACTGATAACCAAACTTGGGTCCTCTGCAAGAGCAGCCAGTGCTGTTAACTGAAAAGTCACCTCTCCAGCCCCCAATTGTAAATATTTTACTAATAGTTTCTACATTGCAATTTTTTTTAACTTTTACAAAAACTTTATTGAGAATTTTGTACATGCATATAAGGTGTTTTGATCAAATCCATGCCCAGTCCCTCGCTTCCAACACCTCCCATATCTCCCCATCACTTTTTTCTTTTTCTTTTTCTTTTCTTCTTTCATTTATTTATTTTTATGGGGCTTTTGGGTACTCTAACATTCCTCTCTCTGAAGAGGTAACCCTAAAATCTTTTAAGGATTAGATACAAGCTCCCAAATACTTTTGAAATTTTGGGCCTTTAAAAATTGGGCATGTGTTTCCCAAATTTAATATTTATTTTGATTCTTATTTCACTAATGTCCAGTTCTATTTTCATTCATTTCTATAATAAGAGGGGCTTGCCTATCTTTTTTTTAATTTTTTATTTTATTTTTATCCCTTATTATAGTGTGTGTGTGTGTGTGTGTGTGTGTGTGTGTGTGTGTGTATGTTCGTGTATTTGCATGTCACAGCATGCTTGTGGAGATCAGAGGATAACTTTCAGGAGTATATTCTCTCCTACTGTGGTTCCACTGATCAGATGCAAGACACCAGGCTTGTAAGTTCTTTTACTATGTGAGCATCTCACTGGCCTGTTACCTACTTTCTTGAGTGATATGCTTAATTCACTCACCTTTTATCTTTAGAAATAATTTTATTTACTGCGTTTTTTTCCTGAATAATGCATAAGGCAAAATTCATAGCTTTTAAATATTTAACTCTCATTATCATTAATTTCTAAATATTCTGAATTTTCCAGTTCACCTTCTCTTCAACTCAAAGTCATATGTGTATGTGTGCGTGCGCACATGCTTGTGTGTACATACATATAAAATATAGTAACAAAAATACAAGAATGGAAATTGGAGAAAGAAGAAGAGGAGACGGGTATGTTGAAATAGGCATTATGGTGAAGTTAATGCTTCTACCCCATTTTTACCTAATGAAGTAGATCTTTAGGTTAAAGTTCTATATAAATTTTGGCTTGTTTTGAGATGAAATATTGTAAAATTCAAAGTTGTCAAAAAATGAAAAGAAGTGTGTTTTCAATGAGCGCTCCTTATTATCAAGGTATTTAAGTTCAAGAAAAGGTGATAATGTCACAGAGATAATGTAAAAAGGACTCAGACAGGAGTGGATAAATTACTTTTAAGATCTTCCTCATCATTTTCATCTTATCATATAATTTAATCTATTAAAAATGTGGCAAATGGTGCAACAAAACTATTTTTAATTCAAGTAAACCCCCTACAGTAATAAGCTACATAGGAAATCAAGAATGCTTTATTGAAATATAATTATGTTAAAATTAATAGTTTGCTTGAAAAATAGTTTGTTCCTAATCTGCAGGAGTTGCAGAATAAACAAAGATGAGGCCAAATTTCTCAATCACTTATTAATAAGTCAAAAGAAATAAGAAAAGATGAGCATCACAAACTGTTTTCTCCCCTTGGTTGTCAGGTCTTAGCCACAGTGTCTTCTCTTAGATGTCTTTGGACTTGAGGTTGATGGCTGAGATAGTTGAAGTACTCAGAGAACCTCAGAAAGATGGTGCAGGCAAACACAGCCTGCAAATTGTGATGTACTCAACAACAACCCAGATTAGGAGTACCAATTCCTTCCTTTACTTCTGCACCCAGATTCGGGGAAAGTCACCACTTACCCTTCCTGAAACTCACTAGCTTCTTCTCCAAGTAACAAACTAGTCATTAGAGCACTGACTTCTGACCTTCTATGAGGATGCATATAAAAGATTTGTTGACAAGATGCTAATTATCCGAGTGCCTTGTGTTTAGTTGCAGAAAAATACCTTCCTTTTGACATCTTTGCAGCTGCATTTTATTTGCCTGGATTTTTATCTTCTGACTCATGATTTCTTTGCTAGGGTATTGCCAAACCCTTACCTGGGACTCTGAACTTGGGCGGCTCTCAAGTACTATTCCTTGCTTCCAGAATCTTCTTGGCTCTCCAACTCTTGTCTTTCTGCCTTTTGTCTAAACATATATACCTAAAATCTCTACTTAGAAGACATGCTGATTCCATAAAGCCTCCTTATACAGATGTCATACTGAAGATCTTATGGTTTGTGCATACTACCACAATACGAAATATTTCATAGCAAAACAAAACTTCAATTCTATTTTAGATAAACAATGTGATATCTGCTAAATCTAAAAGAGTAAAATGAATAGAGCAGCCAATAATGCATTAAAAAGATGCTTTTTAGGCAGACACAATAGAGTTTTTGGTTAAAGATATATACAAAAATTGGAAGAGAAAGGGGGTTGGGAAAGATGCCTCGGTGAATAAAATGCTTGCTATGCAAGTGTGATGACAAAACTTCAGATGATCCCCAGAACTCACATGAAAGTCAGGTGGGTGTGGTAGCCGCCCATAATTCCCGCAAACAGGAGGTGAGACAAGGACCCCTGTGGCAAGCTGGCTTGCTAGACCAGTCAGAATTGATGCGTTCCGGATTCAATGAGAGTCCCTGTCTCAATAAATAAAGTGGAAAGTGATCCATCAATGTTAATTTCAGACCTCTACATGCACATACACACATATGCATGTGTACTTGGACACATATATGTACCCATACACATGCAAACACACACACACACACACACACACACACACACGTGTGTGCCAAGAAGGCAAAAAAGAAAGGGAAAAGAAGTTCAAGGTCTGTAACAGAAGCAGCAAGATGAATCCAGGGTCACTAACTGCAAAGGAACCTGGCAGAGAAGTGGGCTTTGAGGGGAAAACCATGTGTTTGGTTTTGGATAGACTATGCTAGTGAGCAAGTCAAGCAGGCATTTGAATAAATGGGTTTGGATAAAACAGTGAAGTTTTTTTATTTTATTTATTTATTTTTATGTGTATGCATGTATTGCCTGCATGTAGGTATGTGCACCTGTGTCGTACAATGCCCACGGAGGACAGAAGAGGCCATCGGATCCCCTGGAACTGGAGTTATGGACAGTTGTTAGCTGCCATGTGGGTGCTCGGATTGAACCTGGGTCTTCTGCAAGAACAGCCAGTGTTCTTAACTGCTGAGCCATGTCTCCAGCCTAAACAGTGAAGTCTTAAATGCACCATCAGTTTGTGCCATGGTGTGTCCCTGAACCTAGGTTGAGGAAGTACTTCAGGAATCGTTTGTGCCTATGATCTAGAAAGTCAGATGAAATGATGACTGAGACTTGACTACTGGGTTTGGCTATGTGAGGTGATGTTAACTTTTTAACTGGAACAGTATAAACAATATAAAGTCTGATAAAAGCAAGTTGGGGCAAGAAAGAGGAAAAGAAAGCAGAGACCACAGTACAAACAGCTCTTGTCAATCTTGACACACGGAAAGCAAAGAAATTTATGTTGAATATCACAGTTTGAATCCACGATGTCCCCCACTGCTCCTCCTCTGAACCCTGGTCCCTGACTTGCAGTGCTTTTGGACGACTGTGGAGCCATTGGTTGGTGGGACTGACTGACAGAAATAGGTCACTAGGGGTGGGTGTTTGAAGGCGGTACTTGTTCCTGGTTTCAACTAAAGTTTCTGCTTCCTTCTTGCACTGTGTGACCATCCCAGGCTGTTCTCCTGTCGTCATGAGTGCAGCCACATTCCCTGCACTGCCATGGATTGAGCTGCTCCACCAGACCTTCCAGAGGACTCATCTAAAACCATGAGTCAAAAGAAATCTTTGCCATAGGTTGTTTCTGTCAGATATTTTATGACAAACATAAAAGATAACTAATACACTTAATATATAGAAACTTGTACGGCAGTCACAAACCTGAACCCTTGATTTGCCTCTATATGACCAGATTCTAATAGTAGATACCCCAAGAATCAACAAGCGAGTCACCTGGGCCACAGAGTGACAGCATATTTTATTTTTTTGAAAGAGAAGCACAGAATAAGAAACTTAGGTGTAGTGGCATAAAATGAAACATAATATACTGACCACCATGCTTCTCACCATGGCTGACCTCCCTGTTAAGTCTGATAGCATGGAAAGCAAATTGCTTGGAGGTCATACAGTTTCAAGGACAATGGGGTGTTACAGTGACGAGGCAGTGTTCAAAGGGGAAAAGTTTTCATAATTCACACTCTCTTCTTCCTTTTTTTAATTTATTTTATTTACTAACCACATGATTAGAAGAAGCATTTCATTACAGCTTTAACATATTCAATAACAATTTCCAGATCAAAGATACATCTCTTTCAAAAGTGGCTGTAAGTTTTTAGGTTCACAGTGAATTAATACACTTATACAATATTGAACTCAGTATAAACCCTGTAAGCCATAAAATTGAATGAGTTTTTAACCTTCAAAAAAGATCTCCATTTCATTTTAAAATATACTGTTTACCACAGACTCATTGTTTTTGCTACTAACACTTAGATGTTGGCACATACATCTCTAATCTGTATGTATCTGTATCTGATTATTACTAGTCACAGTTGGTTATACTCAGATCCTTGGCACCTGAGTATGGATATAAAGTCATCGGGTAGATTTTAATAATAATGTTTATCACCTCTACTAACTAACATGAAGTAAACTTTTATGCTTTCTCCTCAAATATAACTCATTTTTTTATTTGTTGATTTTTTTTTGTGTATATTATACAGAACATCCCAAACCATCTTAGTCATCTATATACCCATTACCCAAATGGCACTCTCCCATAGCCCCCCCAAACACACAGTGGAGCCCATATACTCTGTCATCCCTGTTACTGTCCACTGTGTTGTTGGCACCCCCATCCATTCCTCAGTGCTTGTCCATCCGCTGAATCTAGTCAGCTTATTTAGAGGTCAGCCTATCTAGCAGCAATCAGTTGTCAATATTCCTTTAGATAAGATTGGGGTCTGCTGCTCATTTTCCCAGTTCTATGCTGGGTTACTGTCTTGGAGTCTCTTGGACCACCATGGCCAACAACTCAAAGGAAGGTGTCTCCTGTCTGGCATTGTTTCTTGTTATGTAGCTTTTAGCTATACGTATGGACTCTAAAAAAATTATATTGACGTCTTTAATCTTTGGTTATACTTTCCTTTTGGGTGTTGAAGACCATACAGTTGACCTATATAAACCAATTTATTTTTACTCTCAAGGCCATTTGAGGATCTGTTCCTCAGGGTCACATAGGCTTGGGAGGAACCCCTGGCTCCTTTCTTTTACCAGTTCCGTCTATGTGAAGATAAGTCAAAGGACCTGCTCAACCATGGCTGGCTTCACTTGGAAGGATGGAGGAAATTATTCCTCTGTGTTGACCCTCCTCTTTATAGACTGTACTCTGGTTCAAGTCCATCTGGTGGGGTCTCCACATCCTCCTTGATCAAGAGGACAGGTGACTCACCACAGTTATAGGACACTTTGAAAGATGTTCCATAGTCCCCTAGAACTTAGTCAACCTAGGAGGGCAAGGAGCAAAAACTCTCCTTTATGTCCCTATGACCAAATTACTATAGGCCTCAAAGTATGTCTGTTAAACATCCAAGTTTAGTTCCACCATTCTGGTATTTTTAATTACCATGTGCCATGCAGATTTGGACAAAGACCAAATGGTCTTAGATAAACCATGCCTAGACATATATTCCTTGATCTAGTACATATAATTTGTCAGTAAATTGTTGGATTAATATGGTTCCCTCTGGTTTTTAAAACTACCTAGCCATTATTTATATCTCGCATTGTCTAACACTTCCACCATGGTTTCCCCAGTTAAGGTGCCCCCATTTTTCCCATTTCACCCTTAATATTACCCTTCTCCTATGGTCCCACCTCTCTTAAGCTCCTTCTTTCCCTTTATCCCCTAGGTTTCTTGTATAACCTTCCCTTCCCCTCCCTTAAGCTAACCCAATTTTTATCCATATCTCCCTTATTAAGGCCTGTTTCCTGCTGTTCTTCTCTTTCAGGTTTTTTCTTTTCCTTTACCTCCCTGGTTCCTTTTCATTATCCTGGTTCCTGTAGTTATGTCTGGATACATACTCACTTATGAGGATATGTTGCTAGGATCCACATATGAGGGAGAATATATGTGTTTTTTTTTTCTGAGTCTGTGTTACTTCATTTAGTATAACAATTTCTAGTTCCATCCATTTACCTGCAAATTTCATGATTTCATCTTTCTTTACTGCTGAAAAAAACTCCATCATATAAATGAACCACATTTTTGCTAACCACTCCTCAGTTGTGGGCACTTAGGCTGCTTCCATCTCTTAGCGATTGTGAAAAGAGCAGCAACAAACACAGTTGTACAAGTGTCTCTACAACAGGATGAGTCCTTTGGGTATATGCCAAGGAGTGGTATAACTGGGTCATATGGTAG
>NW_008332654.1:3124052-3135076 GCF_000622305.1 Nannospalax galili | reverse complement strand
AACCAGTTTGCAGCCCCACCAGCAGTGGATGAGCATTCTCCTTTCCCCACATCCTCTCCAACATTTGGTATTATATGTTCTCTTGATCTTAGCCAGTCTGACTCGAGTAAGATGAAATCTTAAAGTGGTTTTAATTTGCATTTTTCTAATTTCTAGTGATGTTGAACATCTTTTCAGAAGCTTCTTAGCCATCTTTATTTCTTCTTTTGAGAACTCTCTGTTCAGCTCTTTAGCCTATCTTTTAATTGGGTTACTTCTTGTCTTAATTCTTTGTTTTTTGAGTTTGTTATATATTCTGGATGTTAAACATCTACTAGATGTGTCGCTGGTGATGATTTTCTCCCATTCTGTGGGTTTTCTCTTCACTTCCCTGGTTGCCTCCTTTGATATACGGAATCTTTTTAGTTTAATGAAGTCCTATTTGTTGATTCTCGACCTTGTTTCCTGAGCAATTGATATCCAGTTTAGAAAATCCTTTCCTACCCCTATATATTGTAGGTTATTGCCAATGTTTTCTTCTAACAGTTTCAGAGTTTCAGGCTTAACTTTGATCCATTTGAGATTGACTTTTGTGCAAGGTGAAAGATAGGGGTTGAATTTCATTCTTCTATAGGTGAAGATTCAGTTTTGCCAGCACCACTGGCTGAACATGAATGTTCTTGGCTCCTTTGTCAAATACCAGGTGGCTGAAATTGCATGTACTCATATTTGGGTCTTCAATTTTGTTCCGTGATCTAGGGGTCTATTTTTGTGCCAGTACCATGTTGTTTTTATGACTATATCTCTGTAATACAGTTCAAAATCTGGTATAGTAATCCCACAACATTGATCTTAGTGCTCAGGGTTGTTTGGCTATCCAAGGTCTTTTGTGCTTCCATATGAATCTTAGGATGCTTTTCTCTAATTCTGTGAAGTATGTAATGGGGATTTTCATTGGCATTGCATTGAATCTATATATTGCTTTTGGTAGGATGGTCATTTTCACAATATTAATTCTTCCAATCCATGAGCATGGGAGGTCCTTCCATCTTCTGATGTCTTCCTCAATCTCTTTCTTTTTCAAGGGAACTTGGGGTGTCTAAGAGATAATCTCAAGAGTAAAGGAACAATGGGAAGGAAATCAGAAAAAGTATCACCAAGTTGAGATGAGCTCTAAAGTTTTTGATAGGGTTTCATGCATCCCAGGCTAGATTTGAACTTGTTCTCTAACTAATGGTGATCTTCAACTTCTGATCCTTCTGCCTCCACCCTTTAAGTGCTGGGATTACAGGTGTGTACCATTTTACCCAATTTTATGTGGTGCTGGAGATTAAACCCAGGACTTTATATATATTAGGCAAGTTCTCTACCAACTGAACTCCATCCCCAACCCTCAAATTGCTAATTTTTAGAGTATCTTAAATGCCTGAGCTTGATCAAGTCAATATGGCCCTATCCATATTGAGCAAGTTCAAAGACAGGAATGTCAGTCAACAGGCAATGAGATATGATTATAAGTTTCATGAAATAGGAAGCATGTAATGTTCATTGAGCATGTTTTATGAGGCACCTAACTAGCTAGGAAGTCGGATGAAGTTTTTTGGAGAAAATGATATTTCAGCTAAATCTAGAAGGATGAGTAGGAATGAGGCAGGTGTCAGTAATACTTCCGGTGTGACCCTGTCCCCACGAGTACATTCCATCTTCAAGTCATCATTGATTCTTTAGTACTTCTCCCTAGTGCAGGATGCCTTTTCAAAAGTAGAGAAGGGGGTGATAGAGATCACCCAGCAGTTAAGAGTAATTGCTGCTCTTCCATAGACCCAGGTTCAGAGCCCAACTCCCATGTTGGGCAGCTCACAACTGTCTAACTCCAGCTCCAGGAGATCCAATGCCTCTTGCTTCCATGGGTACATGCAGTCACATTCACATAGTTACACACACACACACACATGCACATGCACACGCACACTGTGGTTGGTGCCATGCCACATTACCTCAATGTCTGAATAAAGAAACCTCTTAGCATCCATTAAACCAAAATGGGGGCCTGAATTACTTTGAAAAGTTGTTCCTTCATATTTCACAGAACTATGCTCTGTCTTTATTGAAACCATGCATCAGTATGAGATGAGGAAGCTAGAGTAGAACCTAATCTGATTAGAGAAGGATTTTGCCCTTTTTGACCCCTACTGACTTAGAACAGCACACAAGCACAAACAGATGTTATCAATCCCACCTACTGTTTCCAGCACAAATGGGGTAATTTTCTGTGCTTCCACTGAATATACCCTGATTGTAGGAGTTTGGTTGTTCACAACATACACACACATTGTTCTGGGTTGGGGGCATGGAAGGGCCATGAGCGATCAAAGCTTTATGGTTAGGTTACAAGAGGAGCCCAAGACCTAGTAAGCTTTTCTACATTGTAAACAAATGTTTACAAACAAAGTGTTATAAGATCTCAAAACATCTTTGCTTAAAAGGCTAGGTGAAAATCATTTGCCCACAAGTCATTTTCACAACACATAGTCAAAAATAAAAATCAGTCTTTAAAAAATAAACAAAGAGGATCTGGAGAGCTGACTCAACCTTTAGAGCAATAGCTGCTTTTGCAGTGGACCCAGGTTCAGTTCCCAGCACACACATGGCACTTAACAACTGTCTGTAACTGTAGCTCCAGGAGATTGACACAGTCTTCTGGCCTTTGTAGACACTGCATGCACATGATGCACTTAAATACATAAAATTAAAACACACGCTGGGAGTGGTGGTGTGCACCTTTAATCCCAGCTCTTGGGAGGCAGAGGCAGGTGGATCTCTGTGATATTGAAGCTGTCATGGTTCACATCATGACTTCCAGGTGGACTGTGACTATGGAGACCCTGTCAAAAACAGTCAACAAAAAGACCAAAAAAATAAATAAATAAATTAAATAAATAAATAAATAAATAAATAAAAATAAATTTTTATAAATTTAAGTAGAGAAGAAACAAAATGAAATTTTAATGACAAGTGCATGCTCCCTTAAAGAGATGTACTGATGCTTAAGAAAATGGTCAGAGCATTGCTTCACCCATATTGTGAAAGCAACCAAAACCAAAGAGCACTGGACCCCATTCAGCTGTGGTAGCCCTGCTTCATCACGTTTCGGTGTCTTCACTGAAACTTTTCCTTTTGCTGCATCAGGTAATTGTTATTCTCCCTTCTGTATAATAATATTACATAATTAATTTTTAACTAGTCTATCTGTTAAGGTTGTTAATTTGATCTCTTCACTACTTTAGTGATTATATGCTAGTTTTAAAATACACATCATTGTTTTTCTGGTTTCAATTGTTGGTTCCTATTGGAAACATTAGTGTCTGAGGGCCAGTGAGATGACTCAGAAGGTCAAAGCACTTGTTCTGTAAGCCTGGTGACCAGGAACCCATTAAGGAGGAGGAAAGAACTGACTCCTAAAAGTTGTCCTCTGACTTCTACATATTCTCTGTGAGACACACATGTGAACACACACATACACACACACACACATATATACACACGAACTATAAACAAATAAAAATTTTAAAAAGAAAATATTGGCGTTTAAGTATATAGAATTTTTTTTCTATTGAAATAAATTTCAGAGTAATAATAAAAATGTGTAGTCGCTTATAGTTTTGGTGTGAATACACACACACATATATACACACGAACTATAAACAAATAAAAATTTTAAAAAGAAAATATTGGCGTTTAAGTATATAGAATTTTTTTTCTATTGAAATAAATTTCAGAGTAATAATAAAAATGTGTAGTCACTTATAGTTTTGGTGTGAATTCATTTTATTCACTTTCATTTCTTTAGAAGGAGGTTATATGTCCTGATGCTAAATTAACAAGCTGATCAGTAGTATAGGTTCAGATTTCAACTGAACTCAAACCTGAATCTTCATCAATTTGTCGTTCCAAAATCATCAGGATTATTGCAGAATTTTGCTAAGTTTGTTTGATGGGAGAGTTGGGGGTGCTTTTGTTTCTTGTTGTGTGACAGAGCTGTCTGGTAGTTAGGATTTCAGTTTCTAGAGGCATGCTGCTTTGACTCAGTTCCTGGCAGACCACTAAATACTGTATAATGTGGGACTCTAAGTAACTTCATTATGTGCCTAACATCACTATTTTTATATATAAGAAGGAGAAAATTGGACAAGAGAGTGTGCACCATAACCTTAGCACTCCAGAAGCAGAGACGGGGGATCAGGAGTTCAAGATTGGGCTTGACTTCATACAAATTTGAAGCCAATCTGGCTTACAAAGGACCCTGTTTCAAAACAAACAAAGAAGAAAGCCAAAAAGGAATTTAAAAAAGAAAACAGTGATATTTAATTCATTATTTTATGAGAACTGAAAAAAAATGTTAAGATTCATAAAGCCCTTAAAACAGTGCAGGAAAACAGCAATAACTCAATAACTTTTAGTTATTATAATTATTTGTTTATTTTTATTTTATGTGTATGAGTGTTTTGCCTGTAGGTATGTTAAGTGCAATCATGTCTGCAGTGCCCTCAGAGGCCAGAAGAGGGTGTCTGAATCCCTAGAGCTGGAGTTACAGACAATTGTTAGCTGCCATGTTGGTGCTGGGAACTGAACCTTAATCTTCCTGATAACCACTCCCTGGCCTTGACTTACACTGAGCAACCAAATGGAACCTTTGGAAAACAAAGTCAGAAAAAGCCATTGCTTTCCTTTTGGCCACACACAAGAGAACAGACAGAATGCAGGATACTTACCTTGGCATACGTGGCCCATGTGAATTGGCCCTCTTCCCCCTCAGTTCTCATCTCCTAGTTGTTGTGGCTTGGGAAATGCAATCTGGCACTATGGGGTTTTGGCATGCTGAGTTCTTTGAAATACAGGAGATTGGAAGTCCTCAGAATCAGCTTCAGGAGCAAAGCCTTTCTGACCTTCTGCCCTCCTCTTTCCTGCCCCACTCTGCCCCATGAAACAAGTCTTAGAAACCAGAATACCACTTAAAATGTCATAAAAACTAAAATCCTTTCCTTCAAAGCAAGCCACATAATCAAGAAAGGTCATTCTCTTCTCCCTTGGAAACCCTCATTCTAGAGTCCTGGCCTCACACTCAGAAAGGAGAACACTGCTCACACAAACCTAAGTGAGTCTGAGCAGAAAACCCTTGCTGGGCTTCCGCTCCTCTGTTATTGCCATTAGGTTAATAAACCCTTTTCCAATCACACTTCTACAAACTGTCCACTGTTCATTAAACCTAAGTATAAAACAGACAGTTTTCCCTGGGTCTCTAGGTCTTGGGTTCTGAAGGCACCTGTGTCATATAAAACTTTGATTAAATAAGCTTATTATGCTTTTTCCCAGCTCATCTGTCTTTTACTGTTGTAATATTGACCATGGTCCTGTGGTAGGTAAAGAGAGGTCTCGTTTTTATCAAAGCTTAGACTCTGGCCTGCTTAAAGAATAAGGTTGGCACCCAGTGTGATGCTGCACACCTGTAATTTAGCACTTGCGTGGAAGCAGGAGGATGATAAGTTTGAGGCTATCCTGGCCTATATTATGAGACCTGTGTCAGTAAAACAAGGACTGAAGATGGAGCTCTGTGGTAAGAGGGCTTGCTGAGCATGCACAAAGCCCTGGGTTCAAATCCTAGTATTTAAAAAAAATGAAATCAAATAAAGTAAAAAATCTGACAGTTGGCGCCTCCTTGATCAAAATGTTCTTCAAAACTCAGTCTTGGTTTTGTTCAAGATATTCAGATTTTATTGTTACTAAATTCCTTTGGGTCCCTCCCAATTATTTTAAAGTAGTAAGCTTTAAATATTTGTCCAATAAATGAAAGATTCCTCCTTAGATTACATTTCAAACACAGAGGCAAACACAATAGGAGAAAAAAAAAATAGGTTTACATGGGGCTTTTTGTTTGTTTGTTGATTTTTGTGGTTTGTTTTCCAGTTTTCTTTCAAAATCAAAATATACTTGGTAAGTAGATAAGAAAGTAGGATTTGCTAAAAGATTGAGACTGTGGTCTTGTCATCTTTCTATAACATTAAGACAACCTAAAAAAAAAAAAAGGCATTCTGAGTTTTGAAGAGTTGTTCACATGCATGAAGAATTATAAATGGCCTGATTTTCCCTGTATCTCCATAATTAACAGGATAATTATTGATCAGCACAAGCATACAGTCTCTGGAGGCATGATTTGTGCTAGTGCTCGGCTTTTTAAAAGCTTAAATCACTATAGTCAGTATTAAAAAATGAATTGATAGTAAATGTGGTATAATTAATCCACCTATTCTATTTGCATGGGAACATCTTTCATGCTAAAAATCTCATTCATTTAGGACAGACACAAAAGACACAGTGAGAGACACAATGACAGAATGAAAAATAAACTTGAACTTTCTTTTCCCTTTGATACTCCTTGTCTTTAGCTTACCCAGTCTGTGTAAGTTTAAAAATTTCTCAACTTTTTATTTGCCAATGGCAGATTCAAAGAGTATGGATGGACCACTGCACGGGCACTGCATCCTGGCGCGTACAGGAGCTAGTGCTGAGCTCTCTGCACTCTTGGTTCTCCAGGAGTACTTGTTCATCTTGTGTCACAGTGGACTGACATCTGTAGGCTGAGAATATCAGGTCCCTTGGTGGAACATTTCCTCCTTGCCAATGGGAGGTATAAGAAGGGCAGACAGACAAAGCAGTAAGTGACTCAGGACAAGACAGCTTTCATTCAGGAGGTCGTGAAGACAGGGGTCTCGCAGTATAGGAAGCACAGAGATCACTCTCTCTACAGACTGGGGAACTTACAGGGCAGAAAAGGAGCAGAGGAAAAGGGAGCTGGGAATTGTCCTTCTTTGGTGCTACAGTAAGCCTGTATTAGGGCAACTAGGGAAATAAAGTGAGTGGTGAGTTAAAGAATATCAAATGATTGGTATATCTCTCTTGTGACTACCTATTCCTGGTTGCTGACAGGGTATGAAGGCCAAGAATCTAGAAAAAACAAGTTACTTTAGTTCTAGGAACCAAGCTACTGTTGGCTGGGGAATTGTCACTGTTTAACTAAAATGGGGAGCTTTACAAAACGTTATGTCCATGGCTAACAGGAGGCACTGACAGAAAGACGGAATGAAGAAGCAAGCCCAGGTGTCTCCCCTCCCTCTTTACCCAGATGGTTTCAAGGCTGTAGCATAGCTTACCATTCCTTTGTGCCTCTAGGTTCCTACAGACAGTCTTTCAGGTAAGCTTGGCCCCTAGGTACTGATGACATCCCTCTTTGCCCTTCAACTAGGGTCAGGAGTGACGTCTTACTGTGTTAGTCTCTTAGTCACCTCATTGTCTCCAGTTGTCTTCACCATGCTTCCATTCCTGTGTAATCGATTCTTGTACTTTCCTCTGCATAACACACTGTGTCCTTGAGAGAAGGGACCCCATACCTACTGTTATATCCTACTTCCTCAGAGACAGAGAGAATGAACCAAGTAACCAATGAAAGCGTGCTGAATGGGTGAATGGAAGAAGCACACATTAGTTCTAAACTTTGTCAAGGATCAGAATTACCTGAGAGTTTGTTAGAATACAGATTGCTACCCTCTGCATCCTCTCTCCAGTTTCTGATCTGGTAGGTCTAGGATGAAGCTCCAAACGGCATTTATAACTGGTCCCGAGGAAATGCTGAAGTTGTTAGTGCAACAGTATGCTTGGAGAGCCTGTGCTTTCCAGGGCAGTTCACACATGAGCCAGTTCAGCTACCCACACTGGAGTCAAGCATCAACATAAATGAGTGTGAACACTTGTATTCAAAATATATTAGCTTTCCGTGGCTGTGACCAAATACGTGAGGGAACAAGTCAAGACTTACTATTTTTTATTTTTATTATGTGCATGTGTGCTTGTCTGTATGTGGGTATGTGCATGTGAGTGTAGGTACCCTCAGAGGCTAGAGGCATTGGCTCCCCTGGGAGTTGGAGTTACAGACAGTTGTGTGCTGGGAACTAAACTCTGGTCCTTCATAAGAGCAGTGCCAGCTCTTGACCACTGAACTGTCTCTCCAGCCCCAAGAGAACAACTTAAAAGTGGACAGGTGTATTTTGGCTCAGAGTTTTAGAGGTTTTAATTCGTACTTCTTTATTTCATTGTTTTTGGATCAGTAGGGAGGCAGAATGCCCTGGCAGGGATCATGTATGTGGGGGCAGGGGGTACAGGAAGTGGTCAGGACAAGGTATGACCCCCCAAGGACATACCCCCAGCTACCTACTTCCTCTAGCTAAACTCCTCTCCTTCCAAAATAGTGCCACCAGCAGGGGACATATGCTTAAATTCATTAGCCTGTGGGGGACATTTCATATCCAAACCATAACATAACCACTCTGTGTCTTTTCCCTGAAGTCAGGAAAAAATGCTGATAGCTTCTGTTTACCAGGAATAATTGCTAGTCAATTCAGTCATTAGTGTAGACTTTTATTATAATTTGCTACTTTTTCAGGCTGAATTCTGAAGAAAGAATAGTCACAAAGTCTGTTACCTAGCTGAGGATGCATGTGCTCCTATTCTTTACAAAAAAGCACCAGAAGAGGAAGGTCCACAAATAAAAGAAAGTTATCAGTTCTCATTTAAAGCAAATGTCCCTAACAAAGAAAAGATTGCCCCTCACACACAAATACAGATCAATTGGATTCCCAAAATTTTCTGCTGTGAAATAATCTCAACTAAGATGAAGGGAGCAGCTGGCTTAGTCATTGACGCCCCTTACTCTAGCACTTGAGAGGTAGATGCAGAAGGATCCGGTGTTTATAAGGCCAGCTTTGGCTCTGTAGTGAGTTTGAGGCCAGCCTGGGCTACATGAAAACCTGTCTCAAAAAATTATACCTTTTCCAAAAATTTTGGTGTATTGTATGTCTACTATTGGATGTATATTCTATAAAGATGGTGTAATTAGGTGATTGTTGTCTCCACACAGGCTGTAAGAACAGAACCCTCATCTGTGTTGCTCTGAAGTACAGCCCAACAACACATCAAAGAGCCTGATTTTTAGTGGGCACTCAATACTCATTGACTGGAAGGAATCACCAACTCCTTATGTACCGGCTTGGTTTTCAACATAGATCATTTTCAAGAAAATTTCGTTCCTATCAGATTCTCGTAGCTCGCATATTTCCCTCTGTCCAAAATACTCCCACTTATTTTCAGGAAATTCTTATATCTAGCAAAGATGAAATAATTTGGCAAAGCTCAAATTCACAAGGGTTGTGATGACATGAATCTATTAGACTGGGCTGTGTCTCTGAGGACTTGTGAAATCGTAATCATCTATTTCCCCACACAAAATTGAGGTGCAACCTGAGGGGACTGGAGAGATGGCTCTGTGTTTAAGAATGTTTCCTGCTCTTCTAGAGAATTCTAGTTCAGTGCCCAACACCCAAGCTGCCTGTGACGTCAGCACCAGGATATCCTACATCATCTTCTGGCCTGCAACAGAACCTGCACACAGGTGACATATACTCACACACACACACACGTAAATAAAAAATCTTTTTAAAAGATATAATCTAGGAAGCATCTTTTGTTTCTCTTTCCCTCATCCTCCACAAACTAAAGGCAAGTCCTATGCACTCTATTGTTAAAATGTATTGTAGATATTGGGGTTGGAGAGATAGTTCGGCGGTTAAGAGCACTGACTGTTCTTGCAGGGGACAAAGGTTCGAGTCCCAGCACCCACATGGCAGCTATGAACCATCCTTAACTCAAGTTCCAGGGGAATCCAAAGCCCTCTTCTGACCTCTGCGGCATTGCACAACATGGGTGCACTCACATACATGCAGGCAATACACACATACACATAAAATAAAAATAATACTTAAAAATTTGTTTAAATGTATTGTAGATGTTAATACTTGTCATTAGTTACATTGTGCCCATCTTCCTGGATCCAGGCTCACACCAACACACCAGGCAGGCAAGAAGAGAGGAAGGAGGAGAGAAAGAGAAGGAGGGAAATCTTGAGGGAGGGAAGGGAAAGAAGAGAGGAATAAATAAGAAGAAAAAAACCAGCCTAAGGTATCACCTTACTCCAATTAGACTGCCTAGGATCAACAGAACAAATGATACCAAATGCTGGCAATGAAATGGAGAAAGGGGAACACTCATTCACTGCTTCTGGGATTGCAAACTTGTGCAACCCCTGTGGAAAACAGTGTGGAGAACTCTTAAAAAACTAAAAATGAACCTACCATATGACCTGGTTATACCACTCCTTGGCATATACCCAAAGGATTCATCCTATTGTAGAGACACTTGTACAACCATGTTTGTTGCTGCTCTTTTCACAATAGCTAAGCGATGGAAGCAACCTAAGTGTCCCTCAACTGATGAGAGGTTAACAAAAATGTGGTATATTTACACAATGGAGTTCTATTCAGCAGTAAAGAAAGATGAAATAATGAAATTTGCAGGTAAATGGATGAATCTAGAAGCTGTTATACTAAGCAAAGTAACACAGACTCAGAAAAATAAAAGATGTGTTCTCCCTCATATGTGGATCCTAGCACCAAATCCTTTCAAATTCCATGTCCTTTCAATAAGATGATGCTGTACAGCAGTCTCTTCTGCATGAAATAACTACCATCATCATGACTTCAGCTGAGCCTGATCACTAAACATCATCACAGTTGGGCTTGTTGGTGGTTGTGCACCTTCATCAAAGGAGGGGCAAGCAGGGCCATTGGACCCTCACTGGAGTATCCAGCCACTCTTCCCAGCCAACTGTATATAATTTGGCCCTAATCACACATTGTCTCTCACAATAGATGGAAACTTTATTTGTTAATGTTTTTATGTCTCATAATTATTCAAAAGAAAAGAAAGAAAGAAAGAGAGAGAGAGAAAGAAAGAAAGAAAGAAAGAAAGAAAGAAAGAAAGAAAGAAAGAAAAAATGAGAATGTAAAAGATGTTAAAACGATATGGGAATGGAGATATTTTCCAAAACAGAAAAAATGAGAAAGCCTAAGCAAGTGATGAAGGTCTGTGTAGGTTTGTTA